>NC_080378.1:66885217-67075217 GCF_014773155.1 Arachis stenosperma
GAGATTTACAAGATGACCATAGCTTGCTTCATACCAACAATCTCTGTGGGATCGACCCTTACTCGCGTAAGGTTTATTACTTGGACGACCCAGTACACTTGCTGGTTAGTTGTGCGAAGTTGTGATAAAGAGCTGAGATTGCAATTGAGCGTACCATGTTGATGGCGCCATTGATGATCACAATTTTGTGCACCACCATACTGCTCTTAAATATCTACTCACAAAGCAGGACTCAAAACCCAATCAGATATGTATTGCTTCTGTAAGAGTTTGATATAGAAATAAGAGCTAGAAAATGGACAGAGAACCAAGTAGCAGATCACCTGTCCTGAATAGAACCAGTAGAAGGGGCGTCCCTCCCTCTTACTAAGATCTCTGAAAACTTTTCGGATGAGCAACTCTTTGCCATCCAGGAAGTGCCATGGTTTGCAGACATTGCAAACTATAAGGCAGTGAGATTCATACCCAAAGAGTACAGTAGGCAGCAATCAAAGAAATTGATCACGGATGCAAAGTACTATCTTTGGGATGAACCATATCTCTTCAAGAGATGTGTAGACGGAGTAATCCTTAGATGTGTGCCTAAAGAAGAAGCACAGAAGATCCTCTGGCACTGCCATGGATCAGAGTATGGAGGACATTTTGGAAGTGAGCGAACAGCCACTAGAGTCCTCCAATGTGGCTTCTACTGGCCTACTCTCTATAAAGACTTCCGAGTGTTTGTACTTAATTGTGACAGTTGCCAAAGATCTGGCAATCTGCCTCACAGTTATGCCATGCCTCAACAAGGGATCTTGGAGATTGAGTTGTTTGATGTATGGGGTATTGACTTCATGGGGCCTTTCCCACCATCATACTCAAACACTTATATTTTGGTGGCAGTGGATTATGTATCCAAATAGGTGGAAGCTATTGCAAAACCCACTAATGATACTAAGACAGTGCTGAAATTCCTCTAGAAACACATCTTCAGCAGATTTGGTATCCCTAGAGTACTAATCAGTGATGCGAGCACTCATTTCTGCATTAAACAGCTTTACTCTGCTTTGGTTCGATATGGAGTTAGCCACAGGGTGGCCACTCCATATCATGCATAGACAAATGGGCAAGCTGAAGTCTCTAATAGAGAACTTAAAAGAATCCTAGAACGGACTATGATTAACCATAGAAGGGATTGGGCAAGAAGCTTGGATGATGCTCTATGGGCATACAGAACAACATTCAAGACTCCTATAGGGACCTCTGCATACCAGCTTGTATATGGAAAAGCCTGTCACTTGCCAGTGGAACTGGAACATAAGGCCTACTGGGCAACCAGATTCCTAAACCTTGATGCCAAGTTAGCTAGAGAAAAATGATTTCTCCAGTTAAATGAGCTAGAGGAATTCAGACTCAATGCTTTCAAAAATGCAAAAATTTACAAAGAGAAAGCAAAAAGATGGCATGACAAGAAGCTGTCATCCATAGTTTTTGAGCCAGGGCAAAAGGTTCTGCTATTTAATTCTAGGCTCAGATTAGTCCCCGGGAAATTGAAATCCTGGTGGAGAGGACCATATGTGATTACAGGTGTATCACCATATGGTTACGTAGAGCTTCAGGATAATGATTCTAACAAAAAGTTCATTGTTAATGGACAGAGAGTCAAACATTATCTTGAAAACAATTTTGAGCAAGAATGCTCAAAACTGAGACTTGATTAAAGCTCAGTAATAGTCCAGCCAAAGATAATAAAGAAGCGCTTGCTGGGAGGCAACCCAGTCATGAGTTTATTTTATTTGTAATTTTAATTTTAAATTAGATAATACATTTCAGTGAATGATACAGAGTTACAGAAGGATTCAGAGGATAAAACAGCAAAAAGAAGCTCACTGGTGCGAAAAAGCCAGTAAGAGTTGTTTTGGGCATTGAACGCCCAAAAGAAGCATCTACTGGGCGTTCAACGCCAGTAGAGATAGCCATCTAGGCGTTAAATGCCAGAAAGAAGCATCTTCTGGGCGTTTAACGCCAGATTTATAGCATCCTAGGCATTCAGAAAAACGCCCAGTGACAAAGGAGTTCCTGGCGTTTAACGCCAGCTAGAAGCAACAACTGGGCGTTAAACGCCCAGGAGAAGCTACAAATGGGCGTTAAACACCCAAAACATGCAGTGTTTGGGCGTTTAACGCCAGGATTGTGGGGAGGAGGTGAATTCGTTTTCAACTCAAATTTTTTTCCATTTTTCATGCTTCGATTCATGATTTCTTGCATAACCATGTTACAAACTCTCATCTTTCAATTCCAAAAATTTTAATCTTAACTTTTCAAACCCTTTTTCAAAGGTATCAAATGTATCTTAATTCATAAACACAAATCCTTTTCAAATCCCATCCAACTTCTTTTCAAATTTTTTTCAAAACTCAATTATCTTTTCAAATTCATCTCAAATCTTTTTTTAAAATAAAAATTCAGATTTATCTTTTTCAAATATCTTTCTTAACTTTTCAATTTTAAATTACATCTTTCTCCTATCATACTTATCTTTCACAAATCATATCTTCTATCTTATCTTTTTCAAAATTTTCGAAAACCTACCCTCCCTCCTCTCTTCCACCATTCGAAATTGGCTTTCTTTCTATCCCTCTCCTTTCCTTTCTTTTGCTTGAGAACAAGCAAACCTCTAAGTTTGGTGTGTTTATCCGTGATCACTAAGCCATACCCACTAAGATCATGGCTCCTAAGGGAAAACAAACCACTCCAAGAGGCAAGAAAGAGAATATTCCAAAACCACTTTAGAATCAAGGGAAGTTCTTAACCAAAGAATATTCAGACCATTACTACAAAATAATGGGTCTAAGGTCAGTGATCCCGGAAGTCAAATTCGATCTGAAAGAAGATGAATATCCGGAGATCCAAGAGCAAATTTGAAACAGGAGCTGGAAAATCCTAGCTAATCCTGAAACAAAGGTGGGAAGGAACATGGTTTAGGAATTCTACTCTAATTTATTGCAAACAGACAGGAAGAGATTAGCTGGAGCCGCGTTCTATGACTATTGAACTCTGGTCAGAGGAAAGATTGCTCACCTTCACCCTGACAAAATAAGGGAGATCTTTAAGCTACCTCAGCTGAAAGATGACCCAGACTCCTTTAATAGGAGAATGATGAGAACAAATAAGGGCTTGGACAAAATTCTAGAGAACATATGCCTCCCTGGAATCAAGTGGACAACCAGCACAAAGGGTGTCCCAAATCAACTCAAGAGAGAAGATATCAAACCAGTCGCCAGAGGCTGGCTAGACTTCATTGGGCATTCTATACTGCCCACCAGCAACCGCTCTGAAGTCACCATCAAAAGAGCAGTAATGATCTATTGCATTATGTTGGGAAAAGAAGTGGAAGTTCATCAGCTGATTTCTTGTGAACTTTACACAATTGCAAACAAGAACTCCAAAGATGCCAAATTGGCTTATATAAGCTTAATCTCTATGCTATGTAAAGATGCTAGGGTGAAGATGGGAGTAACTGAGTATATCTCGGTTGAGAGACCAATCACCAAAAATTTAATGGAGGGACAACAGGTGCAGGACGACCCCATCAAGAGGAGAGCACAGGAGTTCCTCCCGGAAATCCCTCAAATTGAATACTGGCAGCGCCTTAAAGAATTTATCACCAATTTGCAAGAAGCTATGGAGCAACTAAAGGAAGAACAGCAAAATCAAAATAGCATGCTTTGCAAACTGCTTAAGGAACAAGAAGAGCAAGGGCATGAACTGAGGGAACTGAAGCGTCAGAAGCTGTCTCTTGAAGGGCCAAGCACCCCAAAGATTAAAGGAGCATCCACCTCCCAAAATAAAGGTTGTTGAGTCCTAATCTTTACCTTAACTCTGTGATAACTGCTCTTATTAGGAATTTACCTTAGAAGTTATATATTAGTAGTAGTAATTAGTATATCTATTTTGATTTTATCTCCAATTAAGCTATAATTTATTTTTCTCATCATCATCAAACATAAATAAAATAGTAGATTTTTAGAACAAAGAAGCAATGTTTTTTTTTTGAGTTTTTAATAAGGAAAATTCTAATTATTTATATGTGCTGGCAATACTTTTTGTCTTCTGAATGAATGCTTGAACAGTGCATATTTTTTATATTAAACTTTATGAATGTTAAAATTGTTGGCTCCTGAAAGAATGATGAACAAGAGAAATATTATTGCTGATATAAAAAATCATGAAATTGATTCTTGAAGCAAGAAAAAGCAAAAAAAAGAAGCAAAAGAGGTAGAAAAAGCCAATAGCCCTTTAAACCAAAAGGCAAGGGTAAAAAGGATCCAAGGTTTTGAGCATCAAAGGATAGGAGGGCCCAAGGAAGTAAATCCATGCCTAAGCGGCTAGATCAAGCTGTCCCTAACCATGTGCTTGTGGCATGCAGGTCCAAGTGAAAAACTTGAGACTGAGTGGTTAAAGTCGTGATCCAAAGTAAAAGAGTGTGCTTAAAAACTCTGAACACCTCTAATTGGGGACTTGAGCAAAGCTAAGTCATAATCTGAAAAGGTTCACCCAGTTATGTGTCTGTGGCATTTATGTATCCGGCGGTAACACTGGAAAACAAAGTGCTTAGGGCCACGGCCAAGACTCATAAAGTAGCTGTGTTCAAGAATCAACATACTAAACTAGGAGAATTAATAATACTATCTGAAGTATGAGTTCTTATGGATGCCAATCATTCTGAATTTCAAAGGATAAAGTGAGATGCAAAAGCTGTTCGAAAGCAAAAAGCTACTAGTCCCTCTCATCTAATTAGAATCTAAGCTTCATTTAAAACTCTGAGATATTATTGCTTCTTGATCTCTTTCTATCCTCTTTTATTTATCCAGTTGCTTGAGCACAAGCAACAGTTTAAGTTTGGTGTTGTGATGAGCGGATATTTTATACGTTTTTTGGGGGTAATTTCATATAGTTTTTAGTATGTTTTAGTCAGTTTTTAATATATTTTTATTTATTTTTAGACAAAATTCATATTTCTGGACTTTACTATGAGTTTATGTGTTTTTCTGTGATTTCAGGTATTTTCTGGCTGAAATTAAAGGAGCCAAACAAAAATCTGATTCAGGCTGAAAAAGGATTGCTGATGTTGTTGGATTCTGACCTCCCTGCACTCGAAATGGATTTTTTGGAGCTACATAAGTCCAATTGGGGCGCTCTTAATTGGGTTGGAAAGTAAACATCCAGGGCTTTCCAGTTCCATGTTGCATTCTGGCGTTGAACGCCAGAAACAGGTTACAACCTGACATTTAACTCCAGAAACAGCCCAGGCACGTGAGAAGCTCAAGTCTCAGCCCCAGCACATACCAAGTGGGCTCCAGAAGTGGATTTCTGCACTATCCATCTTAGTTTACTCATTTTCTGTAAGCCTAGGTTACTAGCTTAGTATTTAAACAACTTTTAGAGATTTATTTTGCACCTCATGACATTTTAGATCTGAACTTTGTACTTTTTGACGGCATGAGTCTCTAAACTCTATTGTTGGGGGTGAGGAGCTCTGCAGTGTCTCGATGAATTAATGCAATTATTTCTGTTTTCTATTCAAACACACTTGTTCCTATCTAAGATATTCATTTACACTTCAATATGAAGAAGGTGATGATCCGTGACACCCATCACCATTCATAATCTATGAACGCGTGCCTGACAACCACCTCTGTTCTACCTTTGATTGAATGAATATCTCTTAGATTCCTTAATCAAAGTCTTCGTGGTATAAGCTAGAATCCATTGGCAGCATCCTTGAGAATCTGGAAAGGCTAAACCTTGTCTGACCGTGACGAGCTTCAAACTCGCGAGTGTTGGGCGTAGTGACAGATGCAAAAGGATCAATGGATCCTATTCTAACATGATCGAGAACCGACAGATGATTAGCCATGCTGTGACAGAGAATTTGGACCATTTTCACTGAGAAGATGGGAAGTAGCCATTGACAACGGTGACGCCCTACATACAGCTTGCCATGGAAGGAGCCTTGCATGTTTGAAAGTAAGAAAGCATTATGTTGCAGGGATTCAGAAGACAAAGCATCTCCAAAATTCTAACATATTCTCCATTATTGCGTAACAATTACTTATTTTATGCCCTTTCACTTTTTATAATTGAAACTAAAGAACCCTATTGGTATCCTGACTAAGAATAATAAGATAACCATAGCTTGTTTCAAGCCAACAATTTCCGTGGGATTCGACCCTTACCCACGTAAGATATTACTTGGGCGACCCAGTGCACTTGCTGGTTAGTTGTGCGGAATTACATAGTGTGAGTGTAATTTTTGTGCACCATTTATCAACTACCGTACTCCATAAAGAAAAGGCTTTAATCATGGGTTTGATTACTTCAAAGAAACATGTTTATAGATTGCCCAATGCCCACAACAAATAATCGTTTCATTTGTGTCTACTATAGTAAGAGAACTCTAACAGTAAATTGAAATTAGCCTAAATAAATTAGCAACTAAAAATATAAATTAATAGCTAACAATAACCAGAACATTGTGCACTTAAAAGGGTCTATTTTTTCTAGACAGTGTTAACTTTCCACTCTTAGGGTTTGTAGTGCTTCAGTCATAAATCACCAGAGCATTTAAATTGGAAATATTCTCTATAATTCCCTTTGTAACACCCTAATTAGCCTAAGCCTTACCTCGCGTCATAAAGCAAAGGTTAATCAAAGGTTATGACAGTTCTAAGCTTTTACATATATTATATAGAAGGAATTAGTAATATCTAGAAGCCTGATGAAGAATATAGCTAAAAATATGGATTTCAAAGGTGCAAAACGTACTAACGAAACTACTGACTTAAAGCATAAAGAACAGGTATAGAATAACACAACACCATAGTATAATAGTATAATATCACGACTCGCGGAGTTTAAGTCGACTAGCCAGATACAGACCATATATGAAACCAGACAGTAAAAACAGCTTATACAAGTTTTGTTCTCTCAAATACAAGCCTCTAGGCTAAACAAAATACAAAAATGAGAGACTTATATATATATATATATATATATATATATATAATAACTCAAAATGACTCCAAAAGATATCCAGATCCTCTGCTCCTGTCACCAAACAACAACTCACCGAGGTGGGTTGTGACCTGCATCTGAAAAACACAACAGAAATATGGTATGAGAACTGGAGGTTCTCAATATGGTAACAGCTCCCAGTGATGTAGGATATAAGACCCTGGGACGCCAAAGGCAATCCTAGACTCCATATCCATTACAAGATTCAAGCTTAAAGCATTCTACGATAAATAAGCATAATATGTACTTCCTTAAAAAAACTTAAACCATTGCACCATAAAGGGTAATCTATCTTAAGGGATTTCTAATCTAGCTGAACACCGCTGTCCCACAGCCTTCACCAACTTAACCTCCATGCGATCCCATCGCCGCCGGCTTCCGAACCTCCTCAATCCCAGTAGAAAACACAGGTATATACAATACAAGTAAAACACATGTAGAGGCATATATAGAAGTCAATTCAAATAGCAATTAGATATGTTATACAGATAGGAAATCAATATCAAGTCGGCAAAGCATACAAACAGATAGAAAATGCACGTGATGAATGCCTGCCCTACTGGCTGTGATATCACATTATCGGTTCAACTGCCAACCCGACACATCTCCATGGAGATGTTGCCCTTCGGAATCATGGTGTGGGGTGCCCCTGAGATATAGTGCTCGGATCACTATCTAGGGTTTTGTGCCTGTACGCTCTAATGATCCGAAGGGATGCGAGTGGGATCTATTGCCTCCGACCTCACATCTAAGCGCAAGCGGGATGAACCACCGCCCTTACACCGCCACCGCTACCTCGACAGGCGGGATCCAACCTCGGCCCCTGCCAGGCGCATAACATATCATAATCTCAATAAAAAGTAGTACAGTGGTTTTCAAAAATATTTTTAGTGCAAGATGGATCCATCACTTCATTCATCACACATCATCAAGCTTTCCTCAATACACCAGAAACCTAATACTCTTAAACCCTTAAACCATTTCTCATGTTTGAGTATCTAAAAATATGCCCAAAGGTCTTTAAAAGGTGTTATAGAAGCTTACAACCTCGTTGAGAAGGTGAAATAGTTGAAAACAAAGCAAAATTTGAGAAACAGGCCATGTGCGTCCACACAGGGGTGTGCGTACGCATATGTGTCAAAACATACAAAGGTCCGTTCACTCACACAACCTGTGCCAGCGCCCCCAACAAACTGGCCTCCCCAACGTGTGCGTGCGCACAGGTCCATACGCACAGTTCTGTGCGTACGCACAGGTTGCAATTTTCCTATTGGTATGCGCGCGCTCAAGTTGTGCCAACGCTGCAAGCAGACTGCCCGCCTCTGCGTGTGTGGACGCACAGATCTATGTGTTTGCACAGGTCACAATTTTTGCAGAGTGTGCATGCGCACAAGGCTGTGCGTGCGCACATACCAGAAAACTCAGAATTATGTAACTTTGCAGAATTTCAAATTTTCAACACCAAATTTGAATGATCATAACTTCCTCTACAAGATTCCAAATTTTACAAACTTTATATCGATTTGAAGGGTTTTCTAAGATCTTCAATTTTAGACAGGTTTTAATTAATTTTAAAAATCGAGGCAAGAGTTATGATCAGACAAAGTTCACCAAAATTTAACTTTTATCCAAAATCATAATTTCTTCAATTCCTTCATAAAACCCAACCAAACCAACCCAAACCATTCCAAACTCCAACACTCATTAAAATCAACACTCTATGACATTTAACACCAACTTACCACATTTTTCCCTCATTGTCCTTAATTCACAGCATCAACATTATTATAACTCATATATCAAACTTCATCAACAATTTTTCCAATTATAATACCAATCAATCGACACCAACATCACATTTATCAACATAATCCACTACTCAACTTCACAAACCATTCATCCTCATCACATCACTATTAATCATCATTATCAACTCAAAATTCATCATTTCATCAAACATCATCATATAATAACATCCAACAATTCATCAACCATTTAAGTCCAATCCTATCCTATGGGTCACTAGCCTAAGTGTCCATGAATATTATACACTATATAGAGGAAACTGAAACCATACCTTGGCTGATTCCCAATATGAACCAAATGAGCTTTCCACCAAAATCCAATCACCAATGTAGCTCCAACAAACAGCAACAAGCTCCAAACTCACAATAATCAAGCTATATATGCATAAATGATCAACCAGAATTCACTACCCCTTTTAAAAATTTAGTGAATCAGTTCTATTGGCAGGCGCACCAAAATTATCGCCAAATAATAACCGACAGTAGAGTGGGATCGTATCCACAGAGATTGGCAAATCCAAGCAGTTTTAATTGATTGATGAATTAGTCAAGCGGATCAATAAGATTGTGAAGTGCAGAATTGTAAATGGCATAAATGTAAATAACTAGAATATAAAGAAAAGCAATAAAGTGCAGAATTAGAAATTGTAGAATGTAAAGTGCTGAATCATAAATGACTTGAATGTAAATGGGAATGGGGAATTGCTGAATGATGCCAAGGCATTTTAGGCTAGTTTCACTAGCATTTTTCTGTTAGTTTTAGTTGTTTTATGCATTTTCTTGAGCTTAAAGTAACCAAGAATGGTTAAATGAACAACAAAGTAATGAATCGTCCAAACAGTATAAATTTTGATGCAAATTCCATGAGTTTTTAGTTATATTACTTGAATGCTATGAATAGAAGATTTCTCATGAAATTTTGCAAGACTTTGATGCAATTGTTTGGATGATTTCAGGGAAGAAGAGGCTAGGCAAGGAAGCAACAAAATCAATAAAGGAAGCTTGAAGATCACATGTGGAGTTTAAGTTCCAGTTTAAGCTTAAACTGGAACTTAAACTGCCAAGCCATATAATGCTGAAAGTGGCGTTTAACCTCCAGTTTAACCTTAAACTGGAAGTTAAACGCCAGAATGAGAAATGCATCAAAGCTGAAATTGGCGTTTAACCTCCAGTTTAAGGTTAAACTGGGAGTTAAACGCCAGAATCATGGAAGTTGAGAAATGCTGAAACTGGCGTTTAACCTCCAGTTTAACCTTAAACTGGAAGTTAAACGCCAGAATGAGAATTTCACCAAGGGAGCATTTCCACGTTTAACCTCCAGTTTAACCTTAAACTGGAGGTTAAACGTGTTCGACACAATTTCTCACCAGGAAGCATTTCCACGTTTAACCTCCAGTTTAACCTTAAACTGGAGGTTAAACCCAGAAGTAAGAAAGACACCAGGAGCATTTCCACGTTTAAGCTCCAGTTTAACCTTAAACTGGAGCTTAAACGTGTTCGACTATTTCTCTCCTCCAGGGTTGCTTTCTCATTTCCACGTTTAAGCTTCAGTTTAACCTTAAACTGAAGCTTAAACGTGTTCGACCCAATTGCTCCTCCAGGGTTGTTTTCTTCATTTCCACGTTTAAGCTTCAGTTTAACCTTAAACTGAAGCTTAAACGTGTTCGACATTGCACACTCCTGGGTTGCTTTCTTCCATTTCCACGTTTAAGTTTCAGTTTAACCTTAAACTGAAACTTAAACTTCAACTTAAACGCCACTTTTTGAAAGGGTTTCTGGGCCAAATATATTGAAGTTTAAGTTAGCATTTGAGCACAAACATTAACTTAAACGTATTATGGTATGAAACCCAATTGAATATCATGGTTTATGGGATTGGGCCTGAAAAATTGATGAGTCTGGAACTTCAATTTGTTGAGTCCCATGTCATTACTTGTTTATCACTAAGTTTTCTCAATGAATGTTACAGAATTGGATCACAGCCTCATCAGGATTATGGACCATAAACCTAAAGCAAAAGGAAATCAGGGAAAGGCCTCAAAGCCCAAGAAACACAACAGAAGCTCAATTTAGAAAGTGTATAAATAGGATAGAATTTAAGTTAGTTAGCACTTTTCACACTAGGGAACTTTTTGATCATTTTGCTAGTTTTCATATTTTGTAATTGAATTCAGAGCTATGACTCACTAAACCCCTTTCATTGGGTTAGGGAGCTCTATTGTAATTCAATGAATCAATAATAGTTTTATCTTCTTCTTCAATCTTTTCTCTTGAATTTTGTTAGAAAGCTTCTCGATCTAATTCCATTGGGTAGTTGTCTTGGGAAAGAAACTACCCATAATTGGAATCCTTCGGAACCTTGGGAAAGGAATGGAGGATTCATGCTAGAGAAGCTTTCTCACAGTGAATTGGATTGGGGTTTGGATGGATATTGTGACATGTAATCCTACCAAATTGTGGTTCATGAAACTGTGTGGTATAATCAGTGATCGAGCATCATCTCTTCTTATGAACATTTAAACCAAGGGATTGGGAATTTGTTTGTTTTTAGAGAGAATTGGTGAGCCAAGGGATTGGGATCCAATCATATAAGATTGCCAAGCAAAATTCAATGAATGCATTGGTTGAGGAAGGGATAAAAGTTGTTTTGATTCGGAGATCTCAATATCTCCTAACACCCAATGAACTCCCCATTTCTGATCTACACTTTCTCTTTACATTCTGCAATTAAATTCATGCAATCACCCCCATCCCTTTTAATTTCAGCAATTTAGCTTCTCGCTCTTTAATTCATGCAATTTTATATTCCGTAATTCTCATCTAAATCTTGATTCCGCTCAACTAGAACATACTTCTAATCCGAATTGCTCACTCAACCAATCCTTGTGGGATTCGACCTCACTCTATTGTGAGTTTTTACTTGACGATAACCGGTGCACTTGCCGGAAGGAATTTTGCCGATCGTGCAATTTCCTAAATCGTAGCTATCAAGTTCATAGCTAGCATCACTGAATGTAAAATTAAGCTATAAAGAAGTGGATAGATAAGAATGGGGGAATTCATTGAGATTGGGAGATGTTGTCTCTTTGGATCAAATCTAGCTTATATCTTCTTTAATCATGCAACTCATTGACCTCTTGGCAATCTTGATTGATTGAGCCCCAATCCCTTGGTGACTCAATCTCTCAGATTTTGATCAATATCCCATTCCTTGGTCTAATTGCTCATGAAGAGAGATATGCTTGGTCCCTGATTATACCACACACCCTTGTAGGTCCTGGTAGAGGGGGGATTATATGTCACGTATCCCATCACCAAAACCCAGAATCTACTCAAGTGTGAAAAGGGATTTCAAGCATGGTTTCATGTTTCCTTTTCCAAGGTTCCCATGAAACCCAATTGCATTCAATCTCTTTCCCAAGATAATTGAACACTAAGCATTAAGAACGAAATTCCTTCTAGCAAATCAAGAGAAGATGAAGAGAAGAAGAATTTCACTATTATCAATCCATCAAGTACAACAGAGCTCCCTCTCTCAATGAGAGGGAAGTTAGCTACTCATAGCTTGAAAAGTACTCAAAAGTGGAGTGTAAAAATGGATCTAGAACTAACTGCTTCACCCCTCTTCAATACTCTTTGGGGGTATTTATACTACTCCTAGTAAAAATAAAGAAATTACAAAAGTGAAAAAGGGAAAATTACATTTTGGAGGGAAAGAAAACACTCAATAAACGTGACTCCGTAGCTGGCGTGTGGCTGGCGCTTCATCGGCGTGTCACGTGCCCTTCAAAATGGCTTGGCGTGCCACGCTCAATCCTTCACGTGGCACGCTCGTCCGTTGTCAACCTTGGCGTGCCACGCCTTCGAACTCAAGTGGCTCGCCATAGTGGCATTCTTGTGTTGGCGTGGCACGCCTTCGAGCTCAAGTGGCACGCCCTTTGATTTTTCCACTTTGTTTGCCTCTGGAAACTTGAACTAGCATGGCACACCCAGGGTCTGGTGTGCCACGCCCTTGTTATGTGCTTGGCTAAGCTTCTCTAGAAAGTTACACTAGCGTGGCACGCCCAGGGTCTGGCGTGCCACGCCCTTTTGTGAGTGAGTGGTTCCTCTGTTTGGCGTGCCACGCCACGAACTCAAGTGGCACGCCCCAATGATGCTATGGCCTATGATTGACACTGGTGTGCCATGCCTAGTTGCTTAAGTGGCACGCCTAAATGAAGAATAGTGATTGGCATGCCACGCCTTCGATACCAAGTGGCACGCCCCATGTAATTGGCCTCTTCCACCCTCTCTGGAAACTTATACCAGCATGCCACGCCTAAAGGTTGGTGTGCCACGCCCATGATCTTGTCTCGCTCCAGTAAGTGGCGTGCCACGCCTTGGCCTTCAAGTAGCACGCCAAAGTGACTTTTTGGAATTGGCGTGCCACGCCTTCGACACCAAGTGGCACGCCCAAGTGAGCTTGAGAGGTTGGCGTGCCACGCCTTCGACTTCAAGTGGCACGCCCAGTCTTCAATTGCTTTCAGCCCCTTCTCTGGATCATTGTACCAGCGTGCCACGCCATTCTGCTCAAGTGGCACGCCCATGTATTTGTGCACTCTTCAAGCTTGGTGTGCCACGCCTAGGTCTTCTAGTGGCACGCTAAAGTGACTTTTTGGGGCTGGCGTGCCACGCCTTCGACTTCGAGTGGCACGCCGTAGTGGAGGTTCTTCTTGAGGTAGTGAGTTGGCGTGCCATGCCTTCGACTTCAAGTGGTACGCCCATAGTAGTTGAGGGGTCAGGCGTGCCACGCCCACATGCATGCTTGGATCTCCCTTCTGGAATTTAGTACTGGCGTGCCATGCTTAGCTCCTGGCATGCCACGCCAGTGCATTTTTGTGGCGTTTTCCCCCAAGTGACACGCCCAGCTTCTTGTTTGTCTTCTTCCTATTTTTGATACCTTTTTCACCTGCAATTCAGCACAACTCATCTCAAAGTAGTGTACCATAATATTCATCAAATAATGCATGAATTGTACTGATCAAATGAGATTTGTGCTTTTTGATGGTCTTCTTTATGCAAGAAAGAAGGGTAGATGATGCAAGTCATCAATAAACCATCACAAATCAAACTAGGGTTCCACTTAAACATAAAATCACAAGGGTTTAGTGGCTCTTACCTTTTCCATCAAATTTGGTAGCAAAAATCCAATGCTAAGCAAGGATTAGAGCAAACCTAAATATCAAAAATCACAAAACTCACTTAACCCAAAGCCCTAATAAACCCGAGATTTTGAAGAGAGAAACTGAGAAGGATTTGAGCTTTTCTTACCAATTTCTTATATGGTGTTTATAGAGCTCTTCACAAGAAATGCATAGCCGTAGACAGCACGCAAATCGGAGCACCGTAGCTTAAGTTATAAGAGAAAGAAGAAGAAGAGGAATAGTGAATGAAACCCTCACCTCTCCTCTCTTCTATTCACGCTGCTGCTACTGGTGTGGCATTTAAGTGGCTGAAATGGCCACTTAATGGATTTATATAGTGTTAGGTGTGGGCCTAACATGGATCCGGTCCAACCTGTTAGCATTTTTAGCCCGTTTGGCCCACTTTTGGGCCAAACCTTTAACACTAATGCCCGGTTTTCCATCTCTAATATTTTTCTAAGGGTTTTGGTTGTTTTCACTGCTTCTCATGCAGCACCGAGCAGATATGAACCGATTCAACTGGTTCAACTGCCGGTTCACAGTTTTTCATGGTTTTTCACAGAAAATACATTTTTTGACTCAGAAAGACCTACTGAATCCAAAAATCATATTTAAATCTCCAAATTCTCATACTAACATTCCGGAATTTAATTTGGGCATTTAAATGATTTTATTCGTGAAAAATCCGGTTCTTACATCCTCCCCTCCTTAAAAAGATTTTCGCCCTCGAAAATCTGAATTACGCGATATAATATATATATACACACACACATAGTCCCCACGAAGCATCCTACTTTCAGCATTACCAATCTAACAAGTTGCCAACACTCCTCATTCTCCAATTTCCACGTATACTCTCCAACTCCTGCTCTACTCCAAGCACCCTTAACCAAAGAAACTCCCTTTCCTTGCAGCTTCTTCACACGGGTGTCGTCGATTCTTACTAGTGTGACTTAGAATGTCAAGTCGTCTCTCAACTCGACCGACTCAGGCTCTAACACATGAGTCACATCCGACGTGTACTTTCGGAGTTATGACACGTGGAATATGTCATGCAAGTTAGAAAGAGGGGGTGGCAAAGCTACTTGATACGCCACCGGCCCGAATCACCGTAGAATCTTGAATCGTCCTTTACACCTCGGATTCAACTCCTTGGTCTTAATCGCCCTTCCAATCCTAGTTGTTGGTGTAACCCTCAGAAATATATGCTCTTAACATGTCTTCCAATGTCCGAAAAGTCCGTTCTGACTGTCCATCCCTTTGGCGATGATATGCAGTACTGAGACATAGCTTCGTACCGAAAGCCCTTCGGAAAGCTCCCCAAAACCTCGATGTGAATCGGGGATCATGGTCCGATACTATACTCGATGGCACACCCTGCAACCTTGCAACCTTACTATCTCCTTTATATATAACCCTTGCTAACTCTTGCATAGAACAATTTACTTGAATAGGTAGAAATTGAGCAGATTTGGATAAGAGATCCACAATCACTCAAATCGCATCGAATCCCGACCTAGTCCTCGGTAAACTGGTCAAAAAAATCCATTGAAATTCCTTCCCACTTCCCCTGAGGAATTTTAAGTGGCTGAAGCATTCCCGATGGCTTCTGGTGTTCTATCTTCACCTTCTGACACGTTAAACACTTGGATACCACTGTAGCTATTTCACCTTTCATCTCAGGCCACCAGAACATCCTCTTTAAGTCATAATACATCTTCGTGCTCCTGATATGAATAAGAAATCTACTGCAGTGAGTGGTGCACGAAATTATGATCATCAACAATGGCGCCAAAGACTTGGAGCTCTCAAACGTGAATCACACTTTGTCACAACTTCGCACAACTACCCAGCAAGTGCACTGGGTCGTCCAAGTAATACCTTACATGAGTAAGGGTCGATCCCACAGAGATTATTGGTATGAAGCAAGCTATGGTCATCTTGTAAATCTCAGTTAGGCGGATTCAAATGGTTATAATGGTTTTCGAATATAAAGATAAATAAAGCATAAAATAGAGATAAAGATACTTATGTAAATCATTGGTGGGAATTTCAGATAAGTGCATGGAGATGCTTTGTTCCTTCTGAATCTCTGCTTTCCTACTGCCTTCATCCAATCATTCTTACTCCTTTCTATAGCAAGCTGTATGTAAAAAGTTCTATTTATACTGATGCATGGAAACTTGTCTCACAACAAATTTTCCTTCGGCAAGTATACCGAATTATCGTCAAGTAAAACTCACTATAGAGTGAGGTCGAATCCCACAAGGATTGATTGATCAAGCAACTTTAGTTAGAAGAATATGCTAGTTGAACTAAACAGAATTTAGATTTAGATGCAGAAATTTAAATGACTAGAAAGTAAATAGCAGAAATTAAAGTGCAGAATCTTAAATGGGGAATTGGGGTAATGCTCATAAAAGTAAATAGCAGAAATTAAAGAGAATGGGTAAGATCAGAAATGGGGAGATCATTGGGTTTAGGAGATGTTGCAATTCTCTGGATCAAGTTCATTCTCATCTCTTCCTCAATCAATGCATTCATTGATCTCCTTGGCAATCTTAAGTGATTGAATCCCAATTCCTTGGTAATCCAATCTCTCAAATCTTGATCAATAGCCAATTCCTTGGTCAATTGCTCATGAGAAGAGATGAAGTATGGTCACTGATTATACCACATACATTTCCCAATTCAAGTATTGAGGGGATTATAGTCACATATCCATCCCAACCCAAATTGGTCCAGCATGAGAAAGCAATTCTAGCATGATCTCTTCATTCCTCTTCCAAGGTTCCGAAGAGATCCAATTATGGAGAGTTTCTTTTCCAAGATAACTACCCAATTGAATTAAGATTGAAAGCTTTCTAGTAAAATCAAGAGAAAAGATAGAAGAAGAAGAATGAAAACTAATATTGATCCATCAAATTACAGCAGAGCTCCCTAACCCAATGAAAGGGGTTTAGTTGTTCATAGCTCTAGGAATCAAAAATGGCAGAAAAGAAGAATCCATGCTAGAAGTACAGAAAAGTAAATATGCAGAGAGTAGTTCTCCAAAGTGCAAAAGTAAAAGTCCTTAGCTAGTTCAAAACTACTACTATATATACTACTCTTCATGATCTTCTAGTGAGTTCTTCAAGTCTTGGATGTGGGCTTTAGACCTTGAGTTGAAGCAATTCTCATCTGTAGTGGGCCCATCTTGTAGAGAAATGTGAATTTAGGCTCAGGCACTTAGTGAGATTAATCGTGAAATACATTTCTGGGTGCGAGAACGTTAGTGGCATTCACCTTTTCCACTAACGTTCCACCCTTATATGCCCACGTTATTCTCAACGTTAGAAGTCTTAACGTGACTTCTAACGTTCCTTCTCAATTCTTAGCCAACGTTAATGGGACTCACTTTTCCCATTAACGTTGGCTTGTGCCCCTTTTCGCAAACGTTAATGGGAATCACTTTTCCCATTAATGTTGCCTGCCTTTTGTCCCCTACGTTAGGTCTCACGTTAGCTTAGCTAACGTAGCTCTTAACGTGGGCACCTATCACCTTCGAGAGCATTAGTGACATTCACCTTTGTCACTAACGCTCTAATTACCTTAAACCCCTACGTTAGAACCCACGTTAACTAAGTTAACGTGGCTCTTAACGTTGTAATGAAGCCTTTTTCCAACGTTAGTGACAAAAGTGAGTGATGAGCGGATAATTTATACGCTTTTTGGCATTGTTTTTAGTATGTTTTTAGTAGTTTTAGTTGAGTTCTTAGTATATTTTTATTATTTTTTAGTTAAAATTCACTTTTCTGGACTTTACTATGAGTTTGTGTGTTTTTCTGTGATTTCAGGTATTTTCTGGCTGAAATTGAGGGACCTGAGCAAAAATCTGATTCAGAGACTGAAAAGGACTGCAGATGCTGTTGGATTCTGACCTCCCTGCACTCGAAGTGGATTTTCTGGAGCTACAGAAGCCCAATTGGCGCGCTCTCAACGGCGTTGGAAAGTAGACATCCTGGGCTTTCCAGAAATATATGATAGTCCATACTTTGCCCAAGATTTGATGGCCCAAACTGGCGTTCAAAGTCACCTTCAGAATTCCCAGTGTTAAACGCCGGAACTGGCACCAAAGTGGGAGTTAAACGCCCAAACTGGCACAAAAGCTGGCGTTTAACTCCAAGAAAAGTCTCTACACGAAAATGCTTCATTGCTCAGCCCAAGCACACACCAAGTGGGCCCGGAAGTGGATTTTTATGTCATTTACTCATCTTTGTAATTCTTAAGCTACTAGTTCCCTATAAGTAGGACCTTTTACTATTGTATTTTCATCTTGGTTCTTCTGGTTCCCTCTTCTGGTCTAACCTTGTCTGTGGTATTCTGAGTAGGATTCAATGATTGAATGACTGTGACGTGCTTCAAACTCCTGAGGGCGGGGCATTAGTGACAGACGCAAAAGAATCACTGGATTCTATTCCGGCCTGATCGAGAACCGACAGATGGATAGCCGTGCCGTGACAGGGTGCGTTGAACATTTCCACTGAGAGGATGGGAGGTAGCCACTGACAACGGTGAAACCCTTGCATAAGCTTGCCATGGAAAGGAGTAAGAAGGATTGGATGAAGACAGTAGGAAAGCAGAGAGACGGAAGGGACAAGCATCTTCATACGCTTATCTGAAGCTCTCACCAATGATATACATAAGTATCTCTATCTTTATCTTTATGTTTTATTCATATATCACCTATACCCATTTGAGTCTGCCTGACTAAGATTTACAAGGTGACCATAGCTTGCTTCATACCAACAATCTCCGTGGGATCGACCCTTACTCGCGTAAGGTTTATTACTTGGACGACCCAGTGCACTTGCTGGTTAGTTGTGCAAAGTTGTGTTTATGCCATGGTATTGAGCACCAAGTTTTTGGGGCCATTACTAGGGATTATTTGAGTTGTGAAAAGTAGTGATCACAATTTCGCACACCAAGTTTTTGGCGCCGTTGCCGGGGATTGTTTCGTGTATGGACAACTGACGGTTCATCTTGTTGCTTAGATTAGGTATTTTTCAGAATTCTTAAAAATGAGTTCTAGAGTTTCATGATGATTTGTTGAAGTCTGGCTGGCTGTGAAGCCATGTCTAATCTTATTGGACCGAGGTTTCAACTCATCATCACAAGAGCTTGTTGATTTCTATCAATCTTGCTATTGGAGCAATGATCTGCTAAGGCTTGGCTGGCCATTGGCCATGTCTAGTGTTTTGGACCGAAGCTTTCTTTGAAAGCTTGGCTGGCTGTGAAGCCATGTCTAATTCCTGGACCGAAGTCTTAGACTAGCATTGCAATGATTCCTGGAATCCAAATTGAGAATTCTGAAACCTTCATTTTCTATTTCCATATAATTTTCGAAAAATCCAAAAAATTTCAAAATCATTGATGAGCGGATAATTTATAGGCTTTTTGGCATTGTTTTTAGTATGTTTTTAGTATATTTAGTTGAGTTTTTAGTATATTTTTATTAGTTTTTAGTTAAAATTCACTTTTCTGGACTTTACTATGAGTTTGTGTGTTTTTCTGTGATTTCAGGTATTTTCTGGCTGAAATTGAGGGACCTGAGCAAAAATCTGATCCAGAGACTGAAAAGGACTGCAGATGCTGTTGGATTCTGACCTCCCTGCACTCGAAGTGGATTTTCTGGAGCTACAGAAGCCCAATTGGCGCGCTCTCAACGGCGTTGGAAAGTAGACATCCTGGGCTTTCCAGCAATATATGATAGTTTATACTTTGCCCAAGATTTGATGGCCCAAACCGGCGTTCAAAGTCACCTTCAGATTTCCCAGCGTTAAACGCCGGACTTGGCACCAAAATGGGAGTTAAACGCCCAAACTGGCATAAAAGCTGGCGTTTAACTCCAAGAAGAGTCTCTACACAAAAATGCTTCATTGCTCAGCCCAAGCACACACCAAGTGGGCCCGGAAGTGGATTTTTATGTCATTTACTCATCTCTGTACACCCTAGGCTACTAGTTCTCTATATATAGGACCTTTTACTATTGTATTTTTCATCTTCGGACATCTAGTTCTTAGATCATTGGGAGGCTGGCCTCACGGCCATGCCTAGACCTTGTTCTTATGTATTTTCAACGGTGGAGTTTCTACACACCACAGATTAAGGTGTGGAGCTCTGCTGTACCTCGAGTATTAATGCAATTACTATTGTTCTTCTATTCAATTCCGCTTGTTCTTTGTCCAAGATATCACTTGTTCTTCAACTTGATGAATGTGATGATCCGTGACACTCATCATCATTCTCACTCATGAACAAAGTGACTGACAACCACTCTTGTTCTACAAGCATACGAGGCTTAGTGAATATCTCTTGGATTCTTTAACCGGAATCTTCGTGGTATAGGCGAGAACTGATGGCGGCATTCAAGAGAATCCGGAAGGTCTAACCTTGTCTGTGGTATTCTGAGTAGGATTCAATGATTGAATGACTATGACGTGCTTCAAACTCCTGAAGGTGGGGCGTTAGTGACAGACGCAAAAGAATCACTGGATTCTATTCCGGCCTGATTGAGAACTGACAGATGGATAGCCGTGCCGTGACAGGGTGCGTTGAACATTTCCAATGAGAGGATGGGAGGTAGCCACTGACAACGGTGAAACCCTTGCATAAGCTTGCCATGGAAAGGAGTAGGAAGGATTGGATGAAGACAGTAGGAAAGCAGAGAGACGGAAGGGAAGGCATCTTCATACGCTTATCTGAAGCTCTCACCAATGATATACATAAGTATCTCTATCTTTATCTTTATGCTTTATTCGTTTATCACTATACCCATTTGAGTCTGCCTGACTGAGATTTACAAGGTGACCATAGCTTGCTTCATACCAACAATCTCCGTGGGATCGACCCTTACTCGCGTAAGGTATTACTTGGACGACCCAGTGCACTTGCTGGTTAGTTGTGCGAAGTTGTATTGCTCACAATTTCGTGCACCAATCATAAAAACCAAAAAAAATATTTTATGCTTCTTGTTTGAGTCTAGTGTCTAATTTTAAGTTTGGTGTCTTGCATGCATTGTTTATTTGATCTTGGTTCTATTTTCAAGTCAATAGTACAGGGAACTGAAGATTCAGAACATGCAGCAGAGGAATTACACAGAAAAAGCTGGGCGTTCAAAACGCCCAGTGAAGAAGGACAGACTGGCGTTTAAACGCCAGCCAGGGTGCCTGGTTGGGCGTTTAACGCCCAAAAAGGTAGTGCATTGGGCGTTAAACACCAGAATGTGCACCATTCTGGGCGTTTAACGCCAGGATGGCACAAGAGGGAAGATTCTGTTTTCGAATCAATTTTTTTTTAAGTTTTCAAAGTTTTTCAAAATCAAATCTTTTTCAGATCATATCTTTTCAATCAAACCTTTTTCAAAATCAATTTCTTTCCTTTTTCAAAGATACTTGCTATCAATTAATGATTTGTGATGGGAAATTTTTGGTTGAGGAATGAATCTCTCCCAAAACACACCAATCTAACCGGCAAGTGCACCGGGTCGCATCAAGTAATAAAAACTCACGGGTGTGAGGTCGATCCCACAGGGATTGAAGGATTGAGTAATTTTAGTTTAGTGGTTGAATTAGTCAAGCGAATCAAGATTTGGTTGGTTGATTGATGAATTGCAGAATTTAAATTGCTTTGAAAGTAAAGTGAATGGGGAATTGGCATGAAATTAAAGAAAACAGAAATTAAAGTGATGAATCTTAAGAAGCAAGAAATTAAATGGCAGAAACTTAAAGAGCAAGTAATGTAAATTGCAAGGAAATTAAATGGCAAGAATTGTAAATGACTTGAAATGTAAAGGGGATTGGGACTTGAATTTGCAAGAATTAAACAAAGAGAATTTAAATTGCATTAAACAGAAGAGTAAATGGGGAATGGGTTGAAACAGATTCTAACAGAAAATTAAATGAACAATTAAAGCAAGAAACAGAGAATTGAAATGGGCAATTGGATCTCAGGACCCAGAGACTAGAAAACCAAGTCTAGATCTCAATGCCTTCCTAGATCCAACAAGAACAATATCACAGGAATTGTAAATTGCAAGAGAATTAAATGAGAAAGCAAGTAGCAGAAAAGGAAACTCAATAACAGTCAAAATCAAAAGAGAGATCCAAGGTGAGATTGAAACAGAATTCCTTCAATTCTCCAACCCAAGATCCAAGACAAGTGTATTTGAAATTTAAAGCAATTAAACTAAGAAAATTTAAAAGCACTCAAGCTCCCAAAACAGAAAAGAAATTCTCTAAAAACTCTAAAAGGGAAGCTCCTCGAATAAATTGAATCTAAGCCTATTTATACACTTTCTTCAATTGATCTTCAAGCCTTGAGTTGGGCCTTTGCTCTTGGTGGATTTGGGTTGAAAGAGGCCTTGGTTGATTGCTCTTGAAGTTTGGAGAAGAACCCAAGTGAATCAATTGAACCGGATTGAGTTTTTGCAAAGTTTGGATTCAAAGTTAGCCTCAAAGTTAGGGGGCTAACTTCAAGGCTAACTTTTTCTAGCAGCAAATACCATTCTCTGCACTTCACGTTTGGGCCAACGTTAGGGGGCTAACTTTGACCCTAACGTTGGCCTTGCTTTGAGTTGGTGAGGCGCCAACGTTAGCCTCCAAGTTAGGGGGCTAACGTTGGCGCAAACGTTGCACACCCTGGGAGTAAAATCTCATGCCAACGTTAGCCTCCAAGTTAGGGGGCTAACGTTGGCGCTAACGTGGGAACACCCTGGGAGCATTTTCATTTGCCAACGTTAGCCTCCAAGTTAGGGGGCTAACGTTGGCGCAAACGTTGGCCTTCCTGGGAGAGATTTCTTATGCCAACGTTAGCCTCCAAGTTAGGGGGCTAACGTTGGCGCTAACGTGGCTAGCCCTGGGAGGAAATTTTAGCTTCCAACGTTAGCCTCCAAGTTAGGGGGCTAACGTTGGGGCTAACTTCAACTCCAACTTCATTTGTTCCTGGTTCAATCTCACTTGATTCATTGTCTTCTCTTAGCTTCTAGCCATTCCTTCTCACTTCAATCCTTTTCCAAGCTTTCTTCCCCTGTCATAAATCAACCAAACACATCAAAGCTATGCTTGAAATCATGAGATGATCATTATATCCCAATATGCACCAATTATGGCATCAAACCTCATGAAAAAGCATTAATTCACATATGGTTGATTCAATCAAAGGAAGCATGAAAATCTACCTAAATTGGCTTGCTTAAGCCTCAAGAAAGTGCATAATTCAAGTAAAAACAAAAGGAAGAGACTAGTAAAACTAGGCTAAGATGACTTGTCATCACAACACCAAACTTAAAGCTTGCTTGTCCCCAAGCAAGAAATGACTTATTAAGAAGAAAGAATGAAATGAAAGAGAATGTTCATGCTAGCAGAATGTTATTGGTAGTTCATGGGATTTTGTGTGGATATGCAATACTCACTTCTTATTGATTCTTAGGCCTAGAAAGTCTCCTTCAAGCTTCAAGCAACCTACTGCTATGACCTCTCATTATTCCTTTATCCTTGGCTATTTACTTTGTTCAAAGCTTTATTTGAGTGTCATGTGTAGCAAGTTCATTTTCTTTTCTGTATACTTGACACATTATTCACCATGGACACTTGGCTCACCTTTCCTTTTAAACATTGATGCCCAGCACCTTTTTTTTTGGTTACTAAATGCCTTGTAGTTAGGTTGCTCTTGATAGTGGATTTTCAGCTGATGATCCCGGATTAGTTAATCCAAGTCACCGAGTGTTGAAGCACTCCAAAGAGCTTAGTAGTCCAAGCAGATCCTAAAACACAGACACCACAGGCATATATTTTTAAGGTTCAAGCTATTGGTGTCCAGCTTTGTTACTTTTTTTTTTTTTTCTTTGCCATCTTTTGGCTATTTCTTTTCTTGCTTTCTTTTTGTTTTTTCTTTTGAACCAAGGATTTTTTTATTGAGATTCATAGACAGTAAGCCACTCTATACTTAGAATGAGACATTCTAGTTCACTTATTCACTAATAGTGAGTTTTTATACAATCACACACATGCCACCACTTACTTTTATCATACTTCTATCTAACAGAGAACTACCTTACTTCACATTCAAACATTTCTTTTATTGAATTAAAGATGCAGGGGACAGAACATGCTCTTAGTCAAGTGAAAGTAAACACACAAGCACAACTTAAACTAGCTTACTTATTGTAGAGACCAATTCCTCTTGTATTAAAAGAACACATTAGCAAGACATACTAGAACTCCTAAATTAAAGCATTTCTCAATGGCAAGAAGCAAGTGTAAATACAACCTGTTAGTTTGCAGCTTGTTTGTTCTTCCTTCTGTTGTGCCCCTTTTTAGTCATAATGCACAATGTCTTCAAACGGTGGCTAATTTCCTGCATACTCATCAAAAGTTGCTTGCTTCTCAAGCCCTTAGGTAGCTGGTTATTATGCAAAGATTGGTTATGGCCTCTTGAACTTACTTTGGTGTGTGAACACTAAACTTAGTCCCTTGCCACTATTTCCCATGCATCAGATTAACCATATGTGGAATCCTTTTTGTCTTTGCTAAAAGTAATAAAACTAAAGACTAGAAAACAAACAATGGCTGAATAGTTTATCTGATTGCTTGGAGCTATCAAATCTTTATGCAGGGAGTTAGAATGTGCTTTTAAATGAGATTTTGGTGGGACACCAAACTTAAAATCTTTCATTCTCACTTAAATTGTTTTGGTGTGCAACACCAAACTTAGCTCCTTGCAATACATATAAAACTACTCAACCTTTTTATTGAAACAGTTAGGAAAGAAAACTACCTCAGGTTGGGTTGCCTCCCAACAAGCGCTTCTTTATTGTCACTAGCTTGACATCTTGTTCTTTGGTCATGGAGGTTGAAAATCATAGTGCCTCAACTTTTCTCCTCTTACTGTGAACTTCCTTCCAGTCTCCTTGTTTATGATCTCTAGGTGCTCAAGTGAAAGGACCCGGTTCACAGTGTAGTATCCAGATAATTGTGGAGACATCTTCATTGGTTGTGTGTTTAACACTACTTTATCCCCTGGTGAAAAGCCTTCAGTAGGGATCTTCTTGTTTCTCCACCCTTTTGGCCTCTTCTTTTTTTCTTTCTCAGAAGATAATTCATGCCTTGGTGGTTCTTTATTTGGGGTGTTGAGGTTCTCATCTGGGGGTTTTGGATCTAGTTCCTCCCTGATTTCTTTGGTATGTTGCACTATCTCTACTTCTTTCAATCGTAGATTTAGAAGTCTTGGATTTGACTCATTGAATGCCTGCTTCAAGCTTTGATCTCTGGCCTTATCCTTCATACAATCTTCTTCTTGAGTGGGCTCATGCAGGGTTTTAAAAACATGGAATGCTAGGTGCTCATCATGCACTCTTAGCAACAATTCCCCTTTTTCAACATCTATCAATGCTCTGCCCGTAGCTAGGAAAGGCCTCCCCAGGATGATGGGAGTATTAGGGTCTTCTTCTATATCTGAGATAACAAAGTCAGCAGGGAGAAAGAATTTTCCCACTTTTACCAATACATTCTCCACAACTCCCAGTGCTTGCTTAGTGGATTTGTCAGCCATTTGGAGAACTATTCGTGTGGATTTCAGCTCAGAAATTTGAAGTTTCCTCATTAGAGACAAAGGCATCAGGTTTATGCTTGCACCCAGGTCACAAAATGACTTCTCAATTGTTATGTTTCCTATGGTGCAAGGTATGTAAAAACGCCCAGGATCATCTTTTTTCTCTGGCAACTCTCTTTGGAGGATAGCACTACATTCCTTTGTCATCTCAACAATCTGTCCTTCCTTCAGGGATCTTTTCTTTGTCAGCACTTCCTTTATAAATTTGGCATATAGTGGCATCTGTTCAAGTGCTTCCAAGAAAGGAATATTGATGTTGAGTGTCTTGAATATGTCCAGGAATTTTAAGTATTGCTTATCCTCATTTTCTTTTTTAAACCTCTGAGGGTATGGAAGTTTGGGGACACAAGGATTCACTCCTTCCCTCTTCTCTTGTAGTTGTGATTCAAGGATGTTCTTGTCTCCCTTTGAAATTTGTGCATTTTTGGTTTCTTGATCCTCTTTACTTCTCTCCTCTGTCTCTTCTTGTGGAACTTCTCTGTTGTGTTTGTCCTGATTGATGGCTTCCTTCTTCATAGTCTTCTCACTTCCCACTGTGATTGCTTTGCACTCCTCCCATTTTGTGGCTTTTCCTTTGTTCCTCAGTGGTACTGGGGGATGCATTTTGTTGCTTCTCGCCCAACTCTGAAACTTGCTTAGCCATTTGCCCCATGTGTCTCTCAAGGTTTCTAATTGAGGTCTCTTGGTTTTTGAATGCCAGGGCCTGATCTTGTCTAGCCATCTCTTGATTTTTCATGAGTTTCTCCATCATTTTCTCTAGACTTGAGATTCTTTGAGAGTCTGGATTTGGTTGTGGTTGTGTGAAATGAGATGGTTGTTGCTGAAAGTTGTTTGAATTAATTGTGGGGGTACTTTGTGGGTGGGATGTGGATGTGGAAAAGTTATTCTGGTGATTTTGTGAGATGTTATGGGGTTGGTGATATGTGTTTTGTGAATTTTTGAATTGGTTAGTATTATTGGATAAATGGTTATGGTTGTTTGTGTTGCTGAGGCTGTCAGAGTTGAAGTCCCTTTGTCCTTGATTCTGATGCTCACCCCACCTTGAATTAGAATGAGTCTTCCATGGTGTCTTATGTGCATCACCATGAAAATTGTGTTGAGATGTGTTATTCGTGCATTGCACCTGCTCAGGGCTTTGTTGCTCATAATTGAATGTCCCAAAACTTTCTTCAGATTGCTTCCATCCATGTGAAGTTTGAGATTGGCTTTGTGTATTTACTGCAGCATTTTGCAGTCCATCAATTTTCTTAGCCATCTGCTCAAATTGTTGCTGAATTTGTTGCTGCATTAATTTGTTTTGAGCCAGGATTGAATCTACTCCTTCTAGCTCCATTACTCCTCTTCTTTGTGATGGTTGGCGGTTTCTTTGATGAGCAAAGAAATATTGGTTGTTGGCCACCATATCAATGAGTTCTTGGGCCTCCTCTGCAGTTTTCATGAGTTGCAAGGAACCTCCAGCTGAGTGATCCAAAGATTCCTGGGACTTCAGTGTTAAGCCTTCATAGAAGTTTTGTAGCTTCTCCCATTCATTAAACATGGTGGGGGGACATTTTCTGACTAGAGCCTTGTACCTCTCCCATGCCTCATAGATGGGTTCAGTCTCCATTTGTGTGAATGTTTGTACCTCGGCCTTTAACCTTATAACCCTCTGTGGTGGATAAAATTTGGCGAGGAACTTGGTTACCAAATCATCCCAGTTGTTGATGCTGTCCCTTAGAAACGATTCCAACCATTGAGTGGCCTTGTCCCTGAGAGAGAATGGGAATAGCATCAGTTTGTAACTGTCAGGAGGCACACCATTAGTTTTGACAGTGTTACAAATCCTCAGGAAGGTGGATAAGTGCTGGTTTGGATCTTCCAAGGGGCCTCCTCCATAAGAACAGTTGTTCTGCACTAAGGTGATGAGTTGGGGCTTCAATTCAAAGTTATTTGCATCGACATTTGGGATAAGGATGCTACTCCCACAATGCCTTGGATTAGCAAATGTATATGAAGCCAAGACTCTCCTCTGGGGTTGACCATTGTTGTTGGCCATTCTCACTGGTGGATTTGTTGGATTTGTTGAGTGTTCCTCCAATTCATGATATTCTTCATCTGATTCTTCTTCTCCAACTATATTCTTCCCTCTTTCGGCTCTTCTTAACCTCCTGAGAGTTCTTTCGTCAGTTTCATGAAAATTGGGTGTGGTTCTTCTTGTACCTGACATACAAGCATAACAAAATAAATTCACAAACCAATGTTTCAATACACTGCTAAATTGAGGTTTTAGTTAGTTTAAACAATAAATCAAACAGTTAGTGGGTTAATCAAAAATTAAAAAAAAATGCTTGATCTAAACTACCACCTCACTTAATCATTGTCAATCTAATCAATCCCCGGCAACAGCGCCAAAAAACTTGATGGGAAATTTTTGGTTGAGGAATGAATCTCTCCCAAAACACACCAATCTAACCGGCAAGTGCACCGGGTCGCATCAAGTAATAAAAACTCACGGGTGTGAGGTCGATCCCACAGGGATTGAAGGATTGAGCAATTTTAGTTTAGTGGTTGAATTAGTCAAGCGAATCAAGATTTGGTTGATTGATTGATGAATTGCAGAATTTAAATTGCTTTGAAAGTAAAGTGAATGGGGAATTGGCATGAAATTAAAGAAAACAGAAATTAAAGTGATGAATCTTAAGAAGCAAGAAATTAAATGGCAGAAACTTAAAGAGCAAGTAATGTAAATTGCAAGGAAATTAAATGGCAAGAATTGTAAATGACTTGAAATGTAAAGGGGATTGGGACTTGAATTTGCAAGAATTAAACAAAGAGAA
The DNA here is from genome assembly GCF_014773155.1 of Arachis stenosperma. NCBI lineage: Eukaryota > Viridiplantae > Streptophyta > Magnoliopsida > Fabales > Fabaceae > Arachis > Arachis stenosperma. The sequence goes on from NC_080378.1 coordinate 66,913,727, forward strand.
TTTAAATTGCATTAAACAGAAGAGTAAATGGGGAATGGGTTGAAACAGATTCTAACAGAAAATTAAATGAACAATTAAAGCAAGAAACAGAGAATTGAAATGGGCAATTGGATCTCAGGACCCAGAGACTAGAAAACCAAGTCTAGATCTCAATGCCTTCCTAGATCCAACAAGAACAATATCACAGGAATTGTAAATTGCAAGAGAATTAAATGAGAAAGCAAGTAGCAGAAAAGGAAACTCAATAACAGTCAAAATCAAAAGAGAGATCCAAGGTGAGATTGAAATAGAATTCCTTCAATTCTCCAACCCAAGATCCAAGACAAGTGTATTTGAAATTTAAAGCAATTAAACTAAGAAAATTTAAAAGCACTCAAGCTCCCAAAACAGAAAAGAAATTCTCTAAAAACTCTAAAAGGGAAGCTCCTCGAATAAATTGAATCTAAGCCTATTTATACACTTTCTTCAATTGATCTTCAAGCCTTGAGTTGGGCCTTTGCTCTTGGTGGATTTGGGTTGAAAGAGGCCTTGGTTGATTGCTCTTGAAGTTTGGAGAAGAACCCAAGTGAATCAATTGAACCGGATTGAGTTTTTGCAAAGTTTGGATTCAAAGTTAGCCTCAAAGTTAGGGGGCTAACTTCAAGGCTAACTTTTTCTAGCAGCAAATACCATTCTCTGCACTTCACGTTTGGGCCAACGTTAGGGGGCTAACTTTGACCCTAACGTTGGCCTTGCTTTGAGTTGGTGAGGCGCCAACGTTAGCCTCCAAGTTAGGGGGCTAACGTTGGCGCAAACGTTGCACACCCTGGGAGTAAAATCTCATGCCAACGTTAGCCTCCAAGTTAGGGGGCTAACGTTGGCGCTAACGTGGGAACACCCTGGGAGCATTTTCATTTGCCAACGTTAGCCTCCAAGTTAGGGGGCTAACGTTGGCGCAAACGTTGGCCTTCCTGGGAGAGATTTCTTATGCCAACGTTAGCCTCCAAGTTAGGGGGCTAACGTTGGCGCTAACGTGGCTAGCCCTGGGAGGAAATTTTAGCTTCCAACGTTAGCCTCCAAGTTAGGGGGCTAACGTTGGGGCTAACTTCAACTCCAACTTCATTTGTTCCTGGTTCAATCTCACTTGATTCATTGTCTTCTCTTAGCTTCTAGCCATTCCTTCTCACTTCAATCCTTTTCCAAGCTTTCTTCCCCTGTCATAAATCAACCAAACACATCAAAGCTATGCTTGAAATCATGAGATGATCATTATATCCCAATATGCACCAATTATGGCATCAAACCTCATGAAAAAGCATTAATTCACATATGGTTGATTCAATCAAAGGAAGCATGAAAATCTACCTAAATTGGCTTGCTTAAGCCTCAAGAAAGTGCATAATTCAAGTAAAAACAAAAGGAAGAGACTAGTAAAACTAGGCTAAGATGACTTGTCATCAATTTGATTCAACATTTCAAGTATGTTGCCTTTTCTGTTGAGAAAGGTTTAATGTTTGAATCATATCTTTTCTTGTTAGGCAAGTCATTAATTTTTAAAATTAAATCTTTTTAAAATTGTTTTCAAATCATATCTTTTCAATCACATCTTTTTAAAACCATAACTTTTCAATCATATCTTTTTAATCACATCTTTTTCAAAAATAGTTTTCAATCATATTTTTTTTCAAAATCTTTTTCAAAAATCACTTGATTTCTTTCTCACTTTTAGTTTTCGAAAATTATCAATCAATTTTTCAAAATGTTTTTAAAATCTTTTTTAATTAATTTTCGAAAATTTCTTCCTCTCTTCTCACATCCTTCTATTTATGGAGTACCACTCCTTCTCAATGCACAATTCGAACTCTATCTGATTAAGTTCGAATTCTTCTACCTCTTCCTTCTAATTTTCTTCTTCTCTGACACCTCAAGGAATCTCTATACTGTGACATAGAGGATTCCACATTTTCTTGTTCTCTTCTCTTTCATATGAGCAGGAACAAAGACAAAAGCATTCTTGTTGAAGCTGACCCTGAACCTGAAAGGACCTTGAAGCGAAAGCTAAGAGAAGCTAAGGCACAACTCTCTGTAGAGGACCTAACAGAAATCTTCAAAGAAGAAGAACCCATGGCAGCCAAAAACAACAACAATGCAAGGAAGGTGCTGGGTGACTTTACTGCACCTACTCCCGACTTCTATGGGAGAAGCATCTCTATCCCTGCCATTAGAGCAAACAACTTTGAGCTTAAGCCTCAATTAGTTTCTCTAATGCAACAGAATTGCAAGTTCCATGGACTTCCATTGGAAGATCCTCATCAGTTCTTAGCTGAATTCTTGCAAATCTGTGACACTGTCAAGACTAATGGGGTTGACCCTGAGGTTTACAGAGTTATGCTATTCCCTTTTGCTGTAAGAGACAGAGCTAGGACATGGTTGGACTCACAACCTAAAGAAAGCCTGGACTCACGGGAAAAGCTAGTCAATGCCTTCTTGGCAAAGTTCTTTCCACCTCAAAAATTGAGTAAGCTTAGAGTGGAAGTCCAAACCTTCAGACAGAAGGATGGAGAATCCCTCTATGAAGCTTGGGAAAGATACAAACAATTAATCAGAAAATGTCCTTCTGACATGCTTTCTGAATGGAGCATCATAGGTATTTTCTATGATGGTCTCTCTGAACTATCCAAGATGTCTTTGGATAGCTCTGCTGGAGGATCTCTTCATCTGAAGAAGACACCTACAGAAGCTCAAGAGCTAATTGAAATGGTTGCAAATAACCAATTCATGTACACTTCTGAAAGGAATCCTGTGAACAATGGGACTAATCAGAAGAAAGGAGTTCTTGAGATTGATACTCTGAATGCCATATTGGCTCAGAATAAAATATTGACTCAACAAGTCAATTTGATTTCTCAAAGTCTGTCTGGAATGCAAAATGCACCAAGCAGTACTAAGGATGCTTCATCTGAAGAAGAAGCCTATGATCCTGAGAACCCTTCAATGGAAGAGGTGAATTACCTAGGAGAACCCTATGGAAACACCTATAATTCTTCATGGAGAAATCATCCAAATTTCTCATGGAAGGATCAACAGAGACCTCAACAAGGTTTCAACAACAATAATGGTGGAAGAAACAGGTTTAGCAATGGCAAGCCTTTTCCATCATCTTCTCAGCAACAGACAGAGAATTCTAAGCAGAACCCCTCTGACTTAGCAACCATAGTCTCTGATCTAATCAAAACCACTCAAAGTTTCATGACTGAAACAAGGTCCTCCATTAGGAATTTGGAGGCACAAGTGGGACAGCTGAGCAAGAAAATTACTGAACTCCCTCCTAGTACTCTTCCAAGTAATACAGAAGAAAATCCAAAAGGAGAGTGCAAGGCCATCAACATGGCCGAATTTGGAGAGGAAGGAGAGGCAGTGAACGCCACTGAGGGAGACCTCAATGGACGTCCACTGGCCTCCACTGAGTTCCCCAATGAGGAACCATGGGAATCTGAGGCTCAAAATGAGACCATAGAGATTCCACTGGACTTGCTTCTGCCTTTCATGAGCTCTGATGAGTATTCCTCCTCTGAAGAGGATGAGTATGTCACTGAAGAGCAAGTTGCTACATACCTTGGAGCAATCATGAAGCTAAATGACAAGTTATTTGGAAATGAGACTTGGGAGAACAAACCTCCTTTGCTCACCAAAGAACTGGATGACTTGTCTAGGCAGAAATTACCTCAAAAGAGACAAGATCCTGGGAAGTTTTCAATACCTTGTACCATAGGCACCATGACCTTCAAGAAGGCTCTGTGTGACTTAGGGTCAAGTGTAAACCTCATGCCTCTCTCTGTAATGGAGAAGCTAGGGATCTTTGAGGTGCAAGCTGCAAGAATCTCACTAGAGATGGCAGACAATTCAAGAAAACAAGCTTATGGACTTGTAGAGGATGTTCTGGTGAAAATTGAAGACCATTACATCCCTACTGATTTCATCGTCCTAGAGACTGGGAAATGCATGGATGAATCCATCATCCTTGGCAGACCCTTCCTAGCCACAGCTAAGGCTATGATTGATGTTGATGGAGGTGAACTGATCATTCAAGTGAATGAAGAATCTTTTGTGTTTAAGGCTCAAGGATATCCCTCTGTCACCATGGAGAGGAAGCATGAAGAGCTTCTCTCAAATCAGAGCCAAACAGAGCCCCCACAGTCAAACTCTAAGTTTGGTGTTGGGAGGCCACAACCAAACTCTAAGTTTGGTGTTGAACCCCCACATTCAAACTCTAAGTTTGGTGTTGGGAGGTTCCAACATTGCTCTGAGTATCTGTGAGGCTCCATGAGAGCCCTCTGTCAAGCTACTGACATTAAAGAATCACTTGTTGGGAGGCAACCCAATGATTATATTTTATCTATTTCCCTTTGTTATTTTATTTGTAGGTTGATGATCATAAGAAGTCACAAAATCAATTGAAAAAGTAAAAACAGAATGAAAAACAGGAAGAAAAACAGCACACCCTGGAGGAAGAACCTACTGGCGTTTAAACGCCAGTAAGGCTAGCAGGTGGGCGTTTAACGCCCAGTCTGGCAACATTCTGGGCGTTTAACGCCAGAAAGGGGCACCAGACTGGCGTTAAACGCCAGGAAAGGGCAAGAACCTGGCGTTAAACGCCAGAAATGGGCACCAGCCCGGCGTTTAACGCCAGAATTGGCTCAAAACGCGTTTTTGCATGCCATTTGGTGCAGGGATGACTTTTCCTTGACACCACAGGATCTGTGGACCCCACAGGATCCCCACCAACCCCACCACTCTCTCTTTTCTTCACCCATTCACCAACCACCTCAACACCTCTTCCCCAAAAACCCTTCACCTATCAAATCCCATATTTCTCTTCACCACTCACATCCATCCTTCATAAAACCCCACCTACCTCACCATTCAAATTCAAACCACTTTCCCTCCCAAACCCACCCACACATGACCGAACCATGAGCCCCCCTCTCCTATATAAACCCTTCTTCACTCCTTCACTTTCACACAACCTAAAACACCACTTCTCCCCCTCTTTGGCCGAACACGAAGCCATTCCTTTCTTCCTCATTTCTTCTTCTTCTACTCTCTTCTTTCTTCTTTTGCTCGAGGACGAGCAAACCTTTTAAGTTTGGTGTGGTAAAAGCATTGCTTTTTGTTTTTCCATAACCATTTATGGCATCCAAGGCCGAAAAAACCTCTAGAAAGAGGAAAGGGAAGGCAAAAGCTTTCACCTCCGAGTCATGGGAGATGGAGAGATTCATCTCAAGGGTGCATCAAGACCACTTCTATGAAGTTGTGGCCATGAAGAAGGTGATCCATGAGGTCCCTTTCAAACTCAAAAAGGGTCAACTTTGATCAAAGGTTGGACCAAGTCCTCACAGACATTTGTGAAGAGGGCGCTGAATGGAAGAGAGATTCAAGAGGGAAGCCGGTTCAATTGAGAAGGCATGACCTCAAACCCGTGGCTAGAGGATGGTTGGAGTTTATCCAACGCTCAATCATTCCCACTAGCAACCGGTCCGAAGTTACTCTAGACCGGGCCATCATGATCCATAGCATCATGATTGGAGAAGAAGTGGAAGTTCATGAGGTTATAGCCCAAGAACTCTATAAGGTGGCGGACAAGTCCTCTACCTTGGCAAGGTTAGCCTTTCCTCATCTCATTTGTCACCTCTGTTATTCAGTAGGAGTTGACATAGAAGGAGACATCCTCATTGATGAGGACAAGCCCATCACTAAGAAAAGGATGGAGCAAACAAGAGACCCCTCTCATTATGAGATCCCTGAGATACCTCAAGGGATGCACTTTCCTCCACAAGACTATTGAGGAGCTCAAGCACTCCATAAGACCTTCAAGAGGAAGAACAAGCCGCCATCACTAAGGTGGACCCGTTCTTTAATCTCCTTGTTCTTTATTTTCTTGTTTTTCGAAAATTTATGCTTATGTTTATCCATGTTTGTGTCTTATGATCATTAGTGTCTATGCCTTAAAGTTATGAATGTCCTATGAATCCATCAACTTTTTAAATAAACAATGTTCTTAATTGAAAAAGAGAAGAATTGCATGAATTTCAAATTTTATAACAGATTAATTATATTGATGTGGTGGCAATACTTTTTGTTCTCTGAATGTATGCTTGAACAGTACATATGTCTTTTGAATTTGTGGTTCATGAATGTTGGCTCTTGAAAGAATGATGAAAAAGGAAACATGTTACTGGGGATCTGAAAAATCATAAAAATGATTCTTGAAGCAAGAAAAAGCAATGAATACAAAAAAAAAGAGGCGAAAAAAAAAACGAAAAAAGGGAGAAAAAGAAAAAGAAAGAAAAAGAAAGAAATAAAGTTGTGATCCAAGGCAAAAAGAGTGTGCTTAAGAACCCTGGACACCTCTAATTGGGGACTCTAGCAAAGCTGAGTCACAATCTGAAAAGGTTCACCCAATTATGTGTCTGTGGCATGTATGTATCCGGTGGTAATACTGGAAGACAGAGTGCTTTGGGCCACGGCCAAGACTCATAAAGTAGCTGTGTTCAAGAATCATCATACTTAACTAGGAGAATCAATGACATTATCTGGATTCTGAGTTCCTAAAGAAGCCAATCATTCTGAATTTCAAAGGATAAAGTGAGATGCCAAAACTATTCAGAGGCAAAAAGCTAAAAGCCCCGCTCTTCTAATTAATACTGATCTTCATAGATGTTTTTGGAGTTCATTGCATATTCTCTTCTTTTTATCTTATTTGATTTTCAGTTGCTTGAGGACAAGCAACAATTTAAGTTTGGTGTTGTGATGAGCGGATAATTTATACGCTTTTTGGCATTGTTTTTAGTATGTTTTTAGTAGTTTTAGTTGAGTTCTTAGTATATTTTTATTAGTTTTTAGTTAAAATTCACTTTTCTGGACTTTACTATGAGTTTGTGTGTTTTTCTGTGATTTCAGGTATTTTCTGGCTGAAATTGAGGGACCTGAGCAAAAATCTGATTCAGAGACTGAAAAGGACTGCAGATGCTGTTTGATTCTGACCTCCCTGCACTCGAAGTGGATTTTCTGGAGCTACCGAAGCCCAATCGGCGCGATCTCAACGGCGTTGGAAAGTAGACATCCTGGGCTTTCCAGCAATATATGATAGTCCATACTTTGCCCAAGATTTGATGGCCCAAACTGGCGTTCAAATTCACCTTCAGAATTCCCAGCGTTAAACGCCGGAACTGGCACCAAAGTGGGAGTTAAACGCCCAAACTGGCACAAAAGCTGGCGTTTAACTCCAAGAGAAGTCTCTACACGAAAATGCTTCATTGCTCAGCCCAAGCACACACCAAGTGGGCCCGGAAGTGGATTTTTATGTCAATTACTCATCTTTGTAATTCTTAAGCTACTAGTTCCCTATAAGTAGGACCTTTTACTATTGTATTTTCATCTTGGTTCTTCTGGTTCCCTCTCTGGGGCCGAAACCAATGATCACTTTTGTTCTTATGTATTTTCAACGGTGGAGTTTCTACACACCATAGATTAAGGTGTGGAGCTCTGCTGTACCTCGAGTATTAATGCAATTACTATTGTTCTTCTATTCAATTCTGCTTGTTCTTGTTCCAAGATATCACTTGTTCTTCAACTTGATGAATGTGATGATCCGTGACACTCATCATCATTCTCACCTATGAACGTGTGACTGACAACCACCTCCGTTCTACCTTAGATTGGGTGAATATCTCTTGGATTCCTGATACACGATGCATGGTTGATCGCCTGACAACCGAGCGCTCGCCTGACAAACGAGCCAGCCATTCTGTGAGATCAGAGTCTTCGTGGTATAGGCAAGAACTGATGGCGGCATTCAAGAGAATCCGGAAGGTCTAACCTTGTCTGTGGTATTCTGAGTAGGATTCAATGATTGAATGACTGTGACGTGCTTCAAACTCCTGAGGGCGGGGCGTTAGTGACAGACGCAAAAGAATCACTGGATTCTATTCCGGCCTGATCGAGAACCGATAGATGGATAGTCGTGCCGTGACAGGGTGCGTTGGACATTTCCACTGAGAGGATGGGAGGTAGCCACTGACAACGGTGAAACCCTTGCATAAGCTTGGCATGGAAAGGAGTAAGAAGGATTGGATGAAGACAGTAGGAAAGCAGAGAGACGGAAGGGACAAGCATCTTCATACGCTTATCTGAAGCTCTCACCAATGATATACATAAGTATCTCTATCTTTATCTTTATGTTTTATTCATATATCATCTATACCCATTTGAGTCTGCCTGACTAAGATTTACAAGGTGACCATAGCTTGCTTCATACCAACAATCTCCGTGGGATCGACCCTTACTCGCGTAAGGTTTATTACTTGGACGACCCAGTGCACTTGCTGGTTAGTTGTGCAAAGTTGTGTTTATGCCATGGTATTGAGCACCAAGTTTTTGGGGCCATTACTAGGGATTATTTGAGTTGTGAAAAGTAGTGATCACAATTTCGCACACCAGTGAGTGTCACTAACGTTGGCTCTTTGAACCCCACTCCATGTTAACTTTCACGTTAACAATCTTAACGTGAGAGTTTAACGTAGGCAATGCAATTGATCCAACGTTAGTGACAAAAGTGAGTGTCACTAACGTTGGCCTTGTTGATCCTCATCCACGTTAGAGTTCACGTTAACTTAGTTAACGTGACTCTTAACGTGGGGCATTGCCTAGTTTTCCAACGTTAGTGGTGTTCACTTTTACTACTAACGTTGAGGAGAAACGTTATTGGAGTTCACGTTTCTCATTAACGTGGAGTCCCCTTTTTCTTCTACGTTAAGTACCACGTTAACTTAGTTAATGTGGCTCTTAACGTAGGCTATGAATGGCTTCGCAGGAGTTATTGGTGATCACTTTTCTCATTAACGTTGCAAGCCAATTGCCATCTCACATTAGTAGTCACGTTAACTAAGTTAACGTGAATGCTAACGTGATTCTTCCATGCTTCATTTGTCCTGAAATCAAGCAATTAAAGTGCATCAAAGCTCTATCCAAAATCATGAGATTATGCATCATTAAAATATCATGTAATTCTGGCAAAAATCTCATGAAATCATGCAAAATTCATAATAGTTGCTTGAATGAAGGTGTAAGTGTATTTTCACCCAAAACTTGCCTTGTTTACTAGGAAAATGCATGAAACTACCCTAAAACAGTAAATAAAAGGTCAGTGAAACTGGCCTAGATGCCCTGGCATCACAACACCAAACTTAAAGCTTGCTTGTCCCTAAGCAAGTACTGAAGCATAAGAAAAATGAAATAAAAGAATAAGAAGATAAGATGGAAATAGCATTCATGGTTCATGGAGTTTCATGCATAGCAACTTAGGTTCTTTCCTTTTAGGTTTCAAGCCTTTATCAAATCCCTAGTCATTCTCTTGATTGCATCCCTTGAGGTTTCTTTCTTATTGATCCTTCTTGCTAGGTGCTTTGTAAGAGGGCGACTTTTTATGATAAGCTTTCAGCCAACACTCCCAAACCAGTTGGTTTTAAGGTGCTAGGTGTTAAGACACCCCTAAGGACTTACTCCCTCAAGTCTCTTTCCCTCATACATACACACCACAGGCATATGGTTTGTTATTCTTTCTTTCTTGAGACCTTGGTGTCCAATACCTCTTTGGGTTACTAAGTGCTCTATAACAAGGGTTACTCTTGATAGTGGACTTTCAGCTGATAATCCCGGATTAGTTAATCCAAGTTACCAAGTGATAAGGCACCCCTAAGAGCTTATTCATCCAAGTATATCCCTTGTACATAAACACCACAGACACATGCCTCAGTTTCAAAACCCTTGGTGCCTAGCATTGTTTCTTTTTGTGTTCCCTTTCTTATTTTCATTTGTGTTACTCTTTTTCTTTTCTTGTTGGGATCTTATTATTTAGCTAGCCTCAAGGAATGTGTCTCAAACTTATGACTTAGGATGGATAGTTGCTTTCTTTCCTTTCTGGTGAACCAACTTAGCTTACTAATCATCCTACCACAAACACTTAGAATGCACTTCACAAAATGACTCCATTCTTGTTCTTTCCATACCATTTTCTTTTTGATTAACTTAAAGAGACAAGCATACAAGTAGGCAAGATGACAGTGAGCATTCAAGACATTAGGCTCAATAACATAGACCTAAGCAATGAAACTTAAATGCATAATTGAAAATCCTAAGCTACCATGGAAGCATGTTCTATTTCATACATGATATTCCTTATTTAAAGCTTTGAAAAGGGAAGTAAACTAAGAAGAAACTTCACCACCTTTCACTTGTTGGTCTGCTCATTCTCTTCTGCTCCCTTGCCATTTTTAAATTCGCTTTGTCCACTTGTGCTTCCTCTCATCCGATTTGCTCTAGCTAATTTCCAATCCTCTAATGCCTTCCTTACCGATTCATGACTTTGTTCAACCCTTTCGCGCTCCACTCGTGCTAATTCGTCCTTTACATCTTCATATTTTGTGATTCCTGGATGCAAATTAGGTAATTGTCCTACTAGATATCCAAGCCTGGCTTGGGTATTCACATGGTATCCAGTCTCACTCATGTAGACTCCTTCCGAGAATGTTTTAAGTTCATCGAGAAGATCTGCTTGTTCTCTTTGTTTCCTATGCATCTCATGAATGTAAACTCCTTGATGTGCTTGGATGTTGATTAGCCTTTGGATGGCTTCTTGTTGTTGATCATGTTTCTGATTCAGATTGTGGAAAGATTCACTACATTGTCTTCCTTGCTCTAATTGATGATCCATTAGTTGTTTTTGCCATTCCCCTTGTTGATTCATCCATCTGGAAAGTGACTCTTCATGGCGATCCCTTGATTGTATTTGGAGTTCCCTTTGCGCCTCTTGGTTTCCCATGCATTGCCTAGATAAAACATCAATAGCCTCTTGCAGTTGGTGCATGCTTAAGGTGGCTGAGGGTTGCTCTTGTGGAGGTTGTTCTTCTTCAGTTTGAAGGGCTAGCCTCTTTCGTCTCTTCCGTGGAGGTAGTGGAGCTGCAGCTGCATGCATCCGACGGTAAGTGATTGGAAGACCAACCGTTACCCACACGGGGTCCGCATCCTCGAATATCACCCTGGCCAGTCTGCAAAGAAGAAAAATAGTGCTGGGATAACCTAACTTTCCTCCCGAATCACTTTTCTCAGCAAACTTCCGAATGCCTTGGGATATGATTTCATGAACCTTGATCTCTCCTCCTTTCATTATACATTCTAACATCGTTGCTCTCTTGAGATTTACCTCTGAGTTGTTTCCGGCTGGGAGGATGGATCTCCTTACAATTTCGAACCAACCTTTAGCCTCTGGGAGGAGATCTCCTCTTTTTTATAAATTTGGGTTTTCTCTTGGGACCTCTTTCCCAATCGGCTCCTGGCACACATATATCTTGTATAATCTGGTCATAATTGGGAGGTTTGTCCATTCTTGAGTGATAGCTCTCCTCTTCAAAAGAGATGCTTCTCAACTTCAGCACTCTCATAATAGTCATAGGACTAAAATCTACCATGTCCCCTCTCACAAAACTTGTGTATGAGTCATCCGCCTTGTCTTGCCTAACTGCATTTGCATAGAACTCTCTTACTAGAGTTGCATTCACCCTTGTGATCGGATCGGTAAGGAGCTCCCAGCGACGTTGCTCCACCTTCTCTATGATCTCTGGACACTCGGTTTTTTGTTACTTGGAAGCCCAGTTCATAAATGATTTCTTTGTCAGCCATCCACCCATATTGAAGTGCATGATGAAATGTTCTAAACCGCACTTCATCAAAAGGAGGATGTTCTATAGGTCCCTTCCCTTTTTGTCTCTTGAAGCTTGATGATGCCATGTAAGATAGTTGCTATTTTGGTTATTCTCAAGATGGCTATGAGGGTGTATGTGAAGCTTTGGTGAGGAGTGATGTGTGTAGTGTGTGTAGAACCGAAAGGAGAGAGTGAAAATGGTGAGTATAAGTGTGCATGGAGAGGTTGTGTGAAGAAGTTTAAATAGGAAAATGGCAATTGATTGAAGGGTGTGGATTGATGATGGTGTTTGATAGTGGACGGTTGGGGTTTTAGGATTGAAGGAGCACAAGGATCAGCTCCTTTATGGGGGTCTTGATTTGGTCTCCAAAGCCATCCATTCCCAATGTTGCATGGCAACACTTCCAAGGGCATTCCCTATGAGGACAAGTGTGAGATTTCCTTGGTGTAGTGGCCGAACCTCTTGTCCTACCAAGTACCATCAATGTCCTTTTTTATTCCCTATATATGACAAAGAGAGAATGTGAAGATTAGTTGTACAATTGGTGGGAAAATTCAAAAGGTGAACTAACGAAGCAAAAAAATCTCTGTCCCCCCCTTTTTTTTTGAAGCAACTCAACTACTTGTTAAGCTTCTCAAGCATGCACGTCAGCACACCAAACTTGTTTGTGATTCTATGGTACAACAAGTTTGGGACATAAATCTTTCTCAATAAGTATGTTCAAACCTCAATTGATGTGTTTGAACACCAAACTTATCATGTACTATACGTTGCATGTGGAGGAACTTTATATTAGTTGTCCAAGTTGGATTGAAATTCCATGGAAATTGTTTTGTTGTTCTTGTTAGAAATTTAAGATAGAGAGAGTTATAGAGCATAGGTTGCCTCCCATGAAGCGCTTCTTTAGCGTCACTAGCTTGACGTTTGGTTCTTTGTCAAGGTGGTTGATAGTGCTTGAAGTCCTCTCCTCTTGCATTGAATCTATATCCGTTAGCTTTGTTGACGAGCTCCATATGCTCTAAGGATAAGATTTTATTGATAGTATACACAGGAGGTAGCTGAGATGGAATAGTGGGCAGGTGAGGTGGTATAGATGGAAAGTATGTAGAAATAACTTCATCACCTGGTGAGAAATTATCTGTAGGAATTTTCTTATTTCTCCATCCCTTTGGAATTCTTTTCCTTGTTTCCATTGATGCTTTCTTGTTTTCTATGGATTCTTTCTCCAGGGGATTCTTGTTATTGGTCCTGCATGACTCTAGTGGGTCTGGTTCCTCTTGGATCACCTTTGAACATGGTTCTTCCTGACTATGTGGCTTCTCAACCAATGGGGCTTCCAATTGTGTTGTTTGTGCTTCCTCGTTTGGCTCTTCTATCATCTTATTGTCTTTGTGATCTGCTCCTTGTGAGAGGTTGTAAACATTGAAAGCGAGCTGCTCATCATGTATTCTCAACACTAACTCTCCTCGTTCTACATCTATGAGTGCTCTAGCTGTGGCTAGAAAGGGTCTTCCCAGAATGATAGGTGATGAGCGGATAATTTATACGCTTTTTGGCATAGTTTTTATATAGTTTTTAGTAAGTTTAAGCTACTTTTAGGGATGTTTTCATTAGTTTTTATGTTAAATTCACATTTCTAGACTTTACTATGAGTTTGTGTGTTTTTCTGTGATTTCAGGTAAATTCTGACTGAAATTGAGGGATTTGAGCAAAACTCTGAAAAAGGCTGACAAAAGGACTGCTGATGCTGTTGGATTCTGACCTCCCTGCACTCGAAATGGATTTCCTGGAGCTACAGAACTCCAATTGGCGCGCTCTCAACGGCGTTGGAAAGTAGACATCCAGGGCTTTCCAGCAATATATAATAGTCCATACTTTATTCGAAGAATGACGACGCAACTTGGCGTTGAACGCCAAGTACACGCTCCTTTCTGGAGTTAAACGCCAGAAAAACGTCATGATCCGGAGTTGAACGCCCAAAGCACATCATAACTCGAAATTCAACTCCAAGAGAAGCCTCTGCTCGTGGATAGATCAAGCTCAGCCCAAGCACACACCAAGTGGGTCCCGGAAGTGGATTTATGCATCAATTACTTACTCATGTAAACCCTAGGAGCTAGTTTATTATAAATAGGATGATTTACTAATGTAGTAGACATCTTTGGTCTCAGTTTTGTTTTATTCTTCATCTTAGGAGATCATTGATCACGGTTTAGGGGGCTGGCCATTCGGCCATGCCTGAACCTTATGCTTATGTATTTTCAACGGTGGAGTTTCTGCACACCATAGATTAAGGGTGTGGAGCTCTGCTGTACCTCAAGTATTAATGAAATTCTATCTTCTTTTATTCAAATCTCTCTTATTCTTATTCCATGATATTCATTCGTACTCAAGAATATGATGAAAGTGATGAGTTAGATAACCCTCATTATCATTCTCACTTATGAACGCGCGTGATTGACAACCACTTCCGTTCTACATGCAACAAAGCTTGAATGTATATCTCTTAGATTCCCCAACAGAATCTTTGTGGTATAAGCTAGATGGATGGCGGCATTTATGAGGATCCGGAAAGTCCAACCTTGTCTGTGGTGTTCCGAGTAGGATCCTGGGAATCCGGAAAGTCTACCTTGTCTGTGGTGCCCGAGTAGGATTCCGGTAATGAATGACTGTGACGTGCTTCAAACCTGTAACCTGCTGGGCGTAGTGACAACGCAAAAGAATCAATGGATTCTATTCCAGTAGGGGAGGGAACCAACCGGTGATTGGCCGTACTGTGACAGAGTGCGTGAGCATTAGCTTTCACTGCGAGGATGGGATGTAGCTATCAACCATGGGTGATGCCTCCAGACTGGTTAGCTGTGCGAGTGACAGCCGCACAGGATATTTCCCCGTGAGGATGAAAGTAGCCACAGCTCATGGTGAACCCCTATACAAAGCTTGCCATGGAAAGGAGTAAGAAGGACTGAGTAGAAGCAGTGGGAGAGCAGGCGTCCGAGAGCACTACAGCATCTCCATTCCGCTTATCTGAAATTCCTACCAATGAATCTGCATAAGTATTCTATCCCTTTTATTATTCCTTTTTATTTAATGATAATCACAATTACTCTTTAATCCGCCTAACTGAGATTTGCAAGGTGACCATAGCTTGCTTCATACCAACAATCTCTGTGGATTCGACCCTTACTCACGTAAGGTTATTACTTGGACGACCCAGTACACTTGCTGGTTAGTTGAACGGAGTTGTGAAGAAAATAAACAGTGCCATAAGAGTATACATCCTTTATAAACAAATAACAAGTGATCACAATTTCGTCCACCAAGTTTTTGGCGCCGTTGCCGGGGATTGTTCGAGTATGAACAACTGACGGTTCATCTTGTTGCTCAGATTAGGTAATTTTCTTTTCAAAAATCTTTTTCAAAATTTTTCTTTTATTGTTCATTTTTCTAAACTTTATTTTCGAAAAAATTAATAAAAATTCAAAAAAAAAAATTCATAAAATCATAAAAATAAAAAAATATTTTGTGTTTCTTGTTTGAGTCTTGAGTTAATTTTTAAGTTTGGTGTCAATTGCATGCTTTAAAAATTTTTCTTGCATTTTTTCGAAAATCCGTGCATTCATAGTGTTCTTCATGATCTTCAAGTTGTTCTTGATAAGTCTTCTTGTTTGATCTTGATGTTTTCTTGTTTTGTGTCTTTTCTTGTTTTTCATGTGCATTTTTGCATTCATATTTTTCATGCATTAAAAATTTCTAAGTTTGGTGTCTTGCATGTTTTCTTTGCATCAAAAATTTTTCAAAAATATGTTCTTGATGTTCATCATGATCTTCAAAGTGTTCTTGGTGTTCATCTTGACATTCATAGCATTCTTGCATGCATTCATTGTTTTGATCTAAAAATTTCATGCATTGAGCATTTTTGTTGTTTTTCTCTCTCATAACTAAAAATTCAAAAATCAAAAAATATCTTTTCCTTATTTCCCTCCAAAATTTCGAAATTTTGGGATTGACTTGGTCAAAAATTTTCAAAATTAGTTGTTTCTTACAAGTCAAGTCAAAATTTCATTTTTAAAAAATCTTATCTTTTCAAAATCTTTTTCAAAAATCATATCTTTTTCATTTTTTTATTAATTTCGAAAATGTCAAAAATTATTTTTCAAAATATTTTCAAAATCTTTTTCTTATCTTTATATCAAATTTTCAAAAATTAGCTAACAATTAATGTGATTGGTTCAAAAATTTGAAGTTTGTTACTTTCTTGTTAAGAAAGGTTCAATCTTTAAATTCTAGAATCTTATCTTGTAGTTTCTTGTTAGTTAAGTAATTTTAAAAATTAAATCTTTTTCAAAATATCTTTTTCAAATATATCTTTTTATCTTTTACCTTATCTTTTTCAAAAATTTTATCTTTTTCAAAATTTGATTTCAAAATATCTTATCTAACTTACTATCTTCTTATTTTTTTCAATTTTGATTTCAAATCTTTTTCAATCAACTAACTAACTTCTTGTTTGTTTCTTATCTTTTTCAAAACCACTTAACTACTTTTCCCTCTTCTATTTTCGAAAATATCTCTTTTTTTTCAAAAATTCTTTTTAATTAATTAATTGTTTCATGTTTTAATTTTAATCACATTTTATCTCTAATTTTCGAAAATCACTAACTCTTTTTCAAAATTATTTTCGAAATCCCTCTTCTCTTTTCTTCTTTTATTTAATCATTTAATTACTAACACTTCTCTTCACCTATCTTCATCCATAAATCCGAACCCATTCTTCATTCTTCTACCACCTTTCTTTTTCTACTAACATAAAGGAATCTCTATACTGTGACATAGAGGATTCCTCTTCTTTTCTTGTTTTCTTCTCTTTCATATGAGCAGGAACAGGGATAAAGGCACTCTTGTTGAAATTGATCCAGAACCTGAAAGGACTCTGAAGAGAAAATTAAAAGAAGCTAAATTACAACAATCCAGAAGAAACCTTCTTGAAATTTTCGAACAAGAGAAAGAGATGGCAGAGGAAAATAATAATAATAATAATGCAAGGAGAATGCTTGGTGACTTCACTAAGCCAACGTCCAAGTTTGATGGAAGAAGCATCTCCATTCCTGCCATTGGAGCCAATAACTTTGAGCTTAAGCCTCAACTAGTTGCTTTAATGCAACAAAACTGCAAGTTTTATGGACTTCCATCTGAAGATCCTTATCAGTTTTTAACTGAGTTCTTGCAGATCTGTGATACTGTAAAGACAAATGGAGTTGATCCTGAAGTCTACAGACTCTTGCTTTTCCCTTTTGCTGTAAGAGACAGAGCTAGGGTATGGTTGGATTCACAACCCAAGGATAGCCTGGACTCATGGGATAAGCTTGTCACTGCATTCTTGGATAAATTCTTTCCTCCTCAAAAGCTGAGCAAGCTGAGAGTGGATGTTCAAACCTTCAAACAAAAAGATGGTGAATCCCTCTATGAAGCTTGGGAAAGATACAAGCAGCTGACCAAGAGATGTCCATCTGACATGTTTTCAGAATGGACCATATTAGATATATTCTATTATGGTCTCTCTGAATTTTCGAAAATGTCATTGGATCATTCTGCAGGTGGATCTATTCACCTGAAGAAAACGCCTGCAGAGGCTCAAGAACTCATTGACATGGTTGCAAACAACCAATTCATGTACACCTCTGAGAGGAATTCCGTGAATAATGGGGTACCTCAGAAGAAAGGAGTTCTTGAAATTGATGCTCTGAATGCCATATTGGCACAGAACAAAGTGTTGACTCAACAGGTCAACATGATCTCTCAAAATCTGAATGGGTTGCAACATGCATCCAACAGTACTAGAGAGGCAGCTTCTGAAGAAGCTTATGATCCTGAGAACCCTGCCATGGCAGAGGTTAATTAATTAGGTGAACCTTATGGAAACACCTATAACTCATCATGGAGAAATCATCCAAATTTCTCATGGAAGGATCAACAAAAACCTCAACAAGGTTTTAACAATGGTGGACGTACTAGGCTAAATAATAGCAAGCCATATCCATCATCTTCTCAGCAACAGACAGAGAACTCTGAACAAGATAATTCTAATTTAGCCAATATAGTCTCTGATCTGTCAAAGGCCACTTTCAGTTTCATGAATGAAACCAGATCCTCCATTAGAAATCTGGAGGCACAAGTGGGCCAGCTGAGTAAGAAAGTCATTGAAACTCCTCCCAGTATTCTCCCAAGTAATACAGAAGAAAATCCAAAAGGAGAGTGCAAGGCCATTGATGTGATCAAAATGGCCGAATGCACAAAGGAGGAGGAGGACGAAAATCCTAGTGAGGAAGACCTCCTGGGACGTCCTTCAAGCATGAAGGAGTTTCCTATTAAGGATCCAGAGGAATCTGAGGCTCATCTAGAGACCATAGAGATCCCATTAAATCTCCTTCTGCCATTCATGAGCTCTGAAGAATATTCATCCTCTGAAGAGGATGAAGATGTGATTGGAGAGCAAGCTGCTCTATATTTAGGAGCTATCATGAAGATGAATGCCAAACTGTTTGGTAATGAGACTTGGGAAAGTAAACCTCCCTTGCTCATTAGTGAACTAGATACTTGGATTCAGAAAACTCTACCTCAAAAGAAACAAGATCCTGGCAAGTTCTTAATACCTTGCACCATTGGCACCATGAGCTTTGAAAAAGCTCTATGTGACCTGGGGTCAGGGATAAATCTTATGCCACTCTCTGTAATGGAGAAGATGGGGATCATTGAGGTACAACCTGCCTTGTTCTCATTACAATTGGCAGATAAGTCCATAAGACAAGCTTATGGATTAGTAGAGGACGTACTAGTAAAGGTTGAAGGCCTTTACATCCCTACTGATTTCATAATCCTAGATACTAGGAAGGAAGATGATGAATGCATCATCCTAGGAAGACCTTTCCTAGCCACAGCAGGAGCTGTGATAGATGTCAACAGAGGTGAGTTAGTCCTTCAATTGAATGGGGACTACCTTGTGTTTCAAACACATGGCCATCCCTCTATGACAAAAGAGAGTAAGCATGAAGAGCTTCTCTCAGTTCAGAGTCAAGAAGAGCCTCCACAGTCAAACTCTAAGTTTGGTGTTGTGAGGCCACAACCAAACTCTAAGTTTGGTGCCCAAACCCCATATCCAAACTCTAAGTTTGGTGTTGGGAATACCACACTTAAATTGACCTGATCACCTTGTGGCTCCATGAGAGCCACTGTCAAGCTATTGACATTAAAGAAGCGCTTGTTGGGAGGCAACCCAATTTTATTCATCTAATTTTATTTTATTTTGTTTCTTTGTTATTTTTGTGTTTTATTAGGTACATGATCATGAGGAGTCACGAAAAAATCAAAAAAATTAAAAACAGAGTCAAAAACAGAAGAAAAAAATTTTTTCACCCTGGAGGACGCACGGGCTGGCATTCAGCGCCCAAAAGGAGCATCTGGCTGGCGTTCAACGCCAGAACAGAGCATCTTTCTGGCGTTGAACGCCCAAAACAAGCAACAACCTGGCGTTTAACGCCAGGTTGCGCACACAGAGGACAATCTGGCGTTCAACGCCAGAAACATGCATAACATGGGCGTTTAACGCCCAGCACGTGCATCAATGGGCGTTTAAACGCCAGAATGATGCATGAAGGCATGTTACATGCCTATATGGTGAAGGAATGGTATTTGTTTTCACCTCAGGATCTGTGGACCCCACAGGATCCCCACTACAGGATCTGTGGACCCCACAGGATCCCCACCTACCACATTTCTTTTAATCCTATTCACACTCGCCTAATCCAAATCTCATTCTCAATGTCACACTTCCCAAAAACCTTCACCAATCACCTCAATTCCTCTTCCCAACTTCCCCATTCACCATTCACATCAACCCCTCTTCCCCATACACCCCACCTACCCCCACTACTTTCAAATTCAATTTCCCACCCTTTCCCACCCAATATGGCCGAACCTATACCCTCCCCTCTCCCTATAAATACCCTTCTTTTCTTTTACATTTCCACACAACTCAAACCCACATTCTCCCACATAGCCGAACCCTCTCTACCATATTTTCTTCTTCTTCTTCTACTCTTCTTTTCTTTTTGCTTGGGGACAAGCAAATTTTTAAGTTTGGTGTGGTAAAAAAGCCTAAGCTTTTTGTTTTTCATTCACCATCAATGGCACCCAAGACCGGAGTCTCCTCAAGAAAAGGAAAAGGGAAGGCAAAAGCTTCCACTTCCGAGTCATGGGAGAAGGAGAGATTCATCTCCAAGAGCCACCAAGACCACTTCTATGATGTTGTGGCAAAGAAGAAAGTGATCCATGAGGTCCCTTTCAAACTCAAGAAGAATGAGTATCCGGAAATCCGACTTGAAATTCAAAGAAGAGGTTGGGAAGTCATAGCCAACCCCATACAACAAGTTGGAATTTTAATGGTTCAAGAGTTCTATGCCAATGCATGGATCACTAGAAACCATGACCAAGGTATGAACCCAAGTCCGAAAAACTATATCACCATGGTTAGGGGGAAATACTTGGATTTTAGTCCGGAGAATGTGAGGTTGGCGTTTCATTTGCCTATGATGCAAGGTGATGAACACCCCTACACAAGAAGGGTCAACTTTAACCAAAGGTTGGACCAAGTCCTAATGGATATTTGTGTGGAAGGCGCCCAATGGAGAGTAGATTCCAAAGGCAAGCCAGTCCAACTAAGAAGACTGGACCTCAAGCCTGTAGCTAGAGGATGGTTGGAGTTCATTCAAAGATCCATCATCCCTACAAGCAACCGATCTGAAGTTACTGTGGATCGGGCCATCATGGTTCATGGCATCATGATTGGTGAAGAAGTAGAGGTTCATGAAGTCATATCCAATGAACTCTACAAAATAGCTGACAAGCCTTCATACATGGCACGGCTAGCCTTCCCCCACCTCATATGCCATCTATGTTATTCAGCCGGAGTTATCATAGATGGAGATGCCTCCATAGAAGAAGACAAGCCCATCACCAAGAAAAGGATGGAGCAAACAAGGGAAGTTCCTCACGGCCCTCAAGGAGAACAAGAGGAGGTTCACCATCAACAAATGCCTCAAATGCACTTTCCTCCCAACAACTATTGGGAGCAACTTAATACCTCCTTGGAAGATTTGAGCCATAATGTGGAACAACTAAGGGTGGAACACCATGAACACGCCCTCACTCTCCAAGAAATAAGAGAAGATCAAAGAGCAATGAGGGAGGAGCAACAAAGGCAAGGAAGGGACATAGAAGAGTTGAAGAACATCATTGGTCCTTCAAGAAGAAGACGCCACTAGAGGTGGATTCATTCCTTGTTCTTTATTTTCTTTCTGTTTTCGGTTTTTAATTATTGTGTTTATCTATGTTTTGTGTCTTTATTTCATGATCATTAGTATGTAACCATGCCTTAAAGCTATAAATAAAATCCATTAGTCCTTCACCTCTCTTAAAAGAAAAATGTTTTAATTCAAAAGAACAAGAAGTACATAATTTTCGAAATTATTATTGAATTTAGTTTAATTATATTGATGTGGTGACAATGCTTTTGTTTTCTGAATGAATGAATGAACAGTGCATATGTCTTTGGATCTTGTTGTTTATGAGTGTTAAAATTGTTGGTTCTTCAAAGAATGATGAACAAAGAGAAATGTTATTGATGATCTGAAAAATTCATGGAATTGATTCTTGAAGCAAGAAAAAGCAGTGAAAAAAAAAAAAAAAGAAGAGATCTAAAAAGAGTATATAGAAAAAGAAGGAGCAATAGAAAAAGCCAATAGCCCTTAAAACCAAAAGGCAAGGGTAAAAAGGATCCAAGGCTTTGAGCATCAATGGATAGGAGGGCCCAAGGAAAATAAATCCAGGCCTAAGCGGCTAAATCAAAGCTGTCCCTAACCATGTGCTTGTGTCATGAAGGTCCAAGTGAAAAGCTTGAGACTGAATGGTTAAAGTCGTGATCCCAAGCAAAAGAGTGTGCTTAAGAGCTCTGGACACCACTAACTGGGGACTTTAGCAAAGCTAAGTCACAATCTGTAAAGGTTCACCCAGTTATGTGTCTGTGGCATTTATGTATCCGGTGGTAATACTGGAAAACAAAATGCTTAGGGCCACAGCCAAGACTCAAAAGTAGCTGTGTTCAAGAATCAACATGCTTAACTAAGAAAGTCAATAACACTATCCCAAATTCTAAGTTCCTAGAGATACCAATCACTCTGAGCTTCAAAGGAAAAAGTGAGATGCCAAAACTGTTCAGAAGCAAAAAGCTACAAGTCCCGCTCATGTAATTAAATTAATATTCATTGATATTTCTGAATTTATAGTATATTCTCTTCTTTTTATCCTATTTGATTTTCAGTTGCTTGGGGACAAGCAACAATTTAAGTTTGGTGTTGTGATGAGCGGATAATTTATACGCTTTTTGGCATAGTTTTTATATAGTTTTTAGTAAGTTTAAGCTACTTTTAGGGATGTTTTCATTAGTTTTTATGTTAAATTCACATTTCTGGACTTTACTATGAGTTTGTGTGTTTTTCTGTGATTTCAGGTAAATTTTGACTGAAATTGAGGGATTTGAGCAAAACTCTGAAAAAGGCTGACAAAAGGACTGCTGATGCTGTTGGATTCTGACCTCCCTGCACTCGAAATGGATTTCCTGGAGCTACAGAACTCCAATTGGCGCGCTCTCAACGGCGTTGGAAAGTAGACATCCAGGGCTTTCCAGCAATATATAATAGTCCATACTTTATTCGAAGAATGACGACGCAACTTGGCGTTGAACGCCAAGTACACGCTCCTTTCTGGAGTTAAACGCCAGAAAAACGTCATGATCCGGAGTTGAACGCCCAAAGCACATCATAACTCGAAATTCAACTCCAAGAGAAGCCTCTGCTCGTGGATAGATCAAGCTCAGCCCAAGCACACACCAAGTGGGCCCCGGAAGTGGATTTATGCATCAATTACTTACTCATGTAAACCCTAGGAGCTAGTTTATTATAAATAGGATGATTTACTAATGTAGTAGACATCTTTGGTCTCAGTTTTGTTTTATTCTTCATCTTAGGAGATCATTGATCACGGTTTAGGGGGCTGGCCATTCGGCCATGCCTGAACCTTATGCTTATGTATTTTCAACGGTGGAGTTTCTGCACACCATAGATTAAGGGTGTGGAGCTCTGCTGTACCTCGAGTATTAATGAAATTCTATCTTCTTTTATTCAAATCTCTCTTATTCTTATTCCAAGATATTCATTCGTACTCAAGAATATGATGAAAGTGATGAGTTAGATAACCCTCATTATCATTCTCACTTATGAACGCGCGTGATTGACAACCACTTCCGTTCTACATGCAACAAAGCTTGAATGTATATCTCTTAGATTCCCCAACAGAATCTTCGTGGTATAAGCTAGATGGATGGCGGCATTTATGAGGATCCGGAAAGTCCAACCTTGTCTGTGGTGTTCCGAGTAGGATCCTGGGAATCCGGAAAGTCTACCTTGTCTGTGGTGCCCGAGTAGGATTCCGGTAATGAATGACTGTGACGTGCTTCAAACCTGTAACCTGCTGGGCGTAGTGACAACGCAAAAGAATCAATGGATTCTATTCCAGTAGGGGAGGGAACCAACCGGTGATTGGCCGTACTGTGACAGAGTGCGTGAGCATTAGCTTTCACTGCGAGGATGGGATGTAGCTATCAACCATGGGTGATGCCTCCAGACTGGTTAGCTGTGCGAGTGACAGCCGCACAGGATATTTCCCCGTGAGGATGAAAGTAGCCACAGCTTATGGTGAACCCCTATACAAAGCTTGCCATGGAAAGGAGTAAGAAGGACTGAGTAGAAGCAGTGGGAGAGCAGGCGTCCGAGAGCACTACAGCATCTCCATTCCGCTTATCTGAAATTCCTACCAATGAATCTGCATAAGTATTCTATCCCTTTTATTATTCCTTTTTATTTAATGATAATCACAATTACTCTTTAATCCGCCTAACTGAGATTTGCAAGGTGACCATAGCTTGCTTCATACCAACAATCTCTGTGGATTCGACCCTTACTCACGTAAGGTTATTACTTGGACGACCCAGTACACTTGCTGGTTAGTTGAACGGAGTTGTGAAGAAAATAAACAGTGCCATAAGAGTATACATCCTTTATAAACAAATAACAAGTGATCACAATTTCGTCCACCAATAGGGTAGATAGGATTCTCATCCATTTCCAAAACAACAAAATCTGTGGGAAGATAGTAGCTCCCAACCTTCACCAGCACATTTTCAACTACTCCCACTGCTTGTTTTTGGGTTTTGTCTGCCAATCTGATAATTACATCAGTAGGAGTTAGTTCATTGATTTGGAGCTTCTTTATGAGAGAGAAAGGCATTAAGTTGATGCTTGCTCCCAAGTCACAAAGTCCTTTGTTAATCCTTGTTTCTCCTATGGCACAAGGAATGTGGAAGCTTCCTGGATCCTCCTTCTTTGTGGGTGGTCCTGGTTGAATGAGAGCACTACAATCTCTGTTCATCTTGATTGTTTGTCCACCCTTCAATGGACTTTTTCTGGCTAGTAGCTCTTTTATATACTTGATGTAGAAGGGCATCTGTTGGAGGGCTTTAATGAAGGGTATATTTCCATAAACTTGATGCATGGAAACTTGTCTCACAACAAATTTTCCTTTGGCAAGTATACTGAATTATCGTCAAGTAAAACTCACTATAGAGTGAGGTCGAATCCCACAAGGATTGATTGGTCAAGAAACTTTAGTTAGAAGAATATGCTAGTTGAATTAAACAGAATTTAGATTTAGATGCAGAAATTTAAATGACTAGAAAGTAAATAGCAGAAATTAAAGTGCAGAATCTTAAATGGGGAATTGGGGTAATGCTCATAAAAGTAAATAGCAGAAATTAAAGAGAATGGGTAAGATCAGAAATGGGGAGATCATTGGATTTAGGAGATGTTGCAATTCTACGGATCTAGTTCATTCTCATCTCTTCCTCAATCAATGCATTCATTGATCTCCTTGGCAATCTTAAGTGATTGAATCCCAATTCCTTGGTAATCCAATCTCTCAAATCTTGATCAATAGCCAATTCCTTGGTCAATTGCTCATGAGAAAAGATGAAGTATGGTCACTGATTATACCACATACATTTCCCAATTCAAGTATTGAGGGGATTATAGTCACATATCCATCCCAACCCAAATTGGTCCAGCATGAGAAAGCAATTCTAGCATGATCTCTTCATTCCTCTTCCAAGGTTCTGAAGAGATCCAATTATGGAGAGTTTCTTTTCCAAGATAACTATCCAATTGAATTAAGATTGAAAGCTTTCTAGTAAAATCAAGAGAAAAGATAGAAGAAGAAGAATGAAAACTAATATTGATCCATCAAATTACAGCAGAGCTCCCTAACCCAATGAAAGGGGTTTAGTTGTTCATAGCTCTAGGAATCAAAAATGGCAGAAAAGAAGAATCCATGCTAGAAGTACAGAAAAGTAAATATGCAGAGAGTAGTTCTCCAAAGTGCAAAAGTAAAAGTCCTTAGCTAGTTCAAAACTACTACTATATATACTACTCTTCATGATCTTCTAGTGAGTTCTTCAAGTCTTGGATGTGGGCTTTGGACCTTGAGTTGAAGCAATTCTCATCTGTAGTGGGACCATCTTGTAGAGAAATGTGAATTTAGGCTCAGGCACTTAGTGAGATTAATCGTGGAATACATTTCTGGGTGCGAGAACGTTAGTGGCATTCACCTTTTCCACTAACGTTCCACCCTTATATGCCCACGTTATTCTCAACGTTAGAAGTCTTAACGTGACTTTTAACGTTCCTTCTCAATTCTTGGCCAACGTTAATGGGACTCGATTTTCACATTAACGTTGGCTTGTGCCCCTTTTCGCAAACGTTAATGGGAATCACTTTTCCCATTAACGTTGCTTGCCTTTTGTCCCCTACGTTAGGTCTCACGTTAGCTTAGCTAACGTAGCTCTTAAACGTGGGCACCTATCACCTTCGAGAGCATTAGTGATACTCACCTTTGTCACTAACGCTCTAATTACCTTAAACCCCTACGTTAGAACCCACGTTAACTAAGTTAACGTGGCTCTTAATGTAGTAATGAAGCCTTCTTCCAACGTTAGTGACAAAAGTGAGTGTCACTAACATTGGCTCTTTGAACCCCACTCCACGTTAACTTTCACGTTAACAATCTTAATGTGAGAGTTTAACGTAGGCAATGCAATTGATCCAACGTTAGTGACAAAAGTGAGTGTCACTAACGTTGGCCTTGTTGATCCTCATCCACGTTAGAGTTCACGTTAACTTACTTAACGTGACTCTTAACGTGGGGTATTGCCTAGTTTCCCAACGTTAGTGGTGTTCACTTTTACCACTAACGTTGAGGAGAAAAGTTATTGGAGTTCACGTTTCTCATTAAGGTGGAGTCCCCTTTTTTTTCTACGTTAAGTACCATATTAACTTAGTTAACGTGGCTCTTAACGTAGGCTATGAATGGCTTCGCAGGCGTTATTGGTGATCCTTTTCTCATTAACGTTGCAAGCCAATTGCCATCTCACGTTAGTAGTCACGTTAACTAAGTTAACGTGAATGCTAACGTGATTCTTCCATGCTTCATTTGTCCTGAAATCAAGCAATTAAAGTGCATCAAAGCTCTAGCCAAAATCATGAGATTATGCATCATTAAAATATCATGTAATTCTGGCAAAAATCTCATGAAATCATGCAAAATTCATAATAGTTGCTTGAATGAAGGTGTAAGTGTATTTTCACCTAAAACTTGCCTTGTTTACTAGGAAAATGCATGAAACTACCCTAAAACAGTAAAGAAAAGGTCAGTGAAACTGGCCTAGATGCCCTGGCATCATGTACTAAACTAGCTACTAGGGTTTAAGTCTAAGTGCAGAAATCCACTTTCGGGGCCCACTTTGGTGTGTGCTTGGGCTGAGCTTGAGCTTTACACGTGCATAGGCTTCTCTTGGGGTTAAACGCCAAGTTGTAACATGTTTTTGGCGTTTAACTCTAATTTGTGACGTGTTTCTGGCGTTTTACTTTAGAATGCAGCATGGAACTGGCGTTGAACGCCAGTTCGTGTCATCTAAACTCAAATAAAGTGTAGACTATTATATATTTCTGGAAAGCCCTAGATTTCCACTTTCCAACGCAGTTGAGAGCACGCCATTTGGAGTTCTGTAGCTCCAGAAAATCCATTTTGAGTGCAGGAAGGTCAGAATCCAACAGCATCGGCAGTCCTTTTTCAGCCTCCTATCAGATTTTTGCTCAGGTCCCTCAATTTCAGCTAGAAAATACCTGAAATCACAGAAAAAAAAAACTCATAGTAAAGTCCAGAAATGTGAATTTTGCATAAAAACTGGTAAAAACATCCCTAAAAGTAGCTAGATCCTACTAAAAACTACCTAAAAACAATGCCAAAAAGCGTATAAATTATTCGCTCATCACAACACCAAACTTAAATTGTTGCTTGTTCCCAAGCAACTGAAAATAAAATAGAATAAAAAGAAGAGAATATACTATAAATCCCAAAATATCAATGAATATTAGTTCTAATTAGATGAGTGGGACTTGTAGCTTTTTGCTTCTGAACAGTTTTGGCATCTCACTTTATCCTTTGAAGTTTAGAATGATTGGCATCCATAGGAATTCAAAGTTCAGATAGTGTTATTGATTCTCCTAGTTAAGTATGTTGATTCTTGAACACAGCTACTTTATGAGTCTTGGCCGTGGCCCTAAGCACTTTATTTTCCAGTATTACCACTGGATACATAAATGCCACAGACACATGACTGAGTGAACCTTTTCAGATTGTGACTCAGCTTTGCTAAAGTCCCCAGTTAGAGGTGTCCAGAGCTCTTAAGCGCACTCTTTTTGCTTTGGATCACGACTTTAACCACTCAGTCTCAAGCTTTTCACTTGGACCTGCATGCCACAAGCACATGGACCTCCTATCCATTGATACTCAAAGCCTTGGATCCTTTTTACCCTTGCCTTTTGGATTTAAGGGCTATTGGCTTTTTCTGCTTGCTTTTCTTTTTCTTTTATTTTTTTTTGCCACTTTTTTTTCGCAAGCTTCTTCTTTTTCACTACTTTTTCTTGCTTCAAGAATCAATTTTATGATTTTTCAGATCATCAATAACATTTTTCTTTTTCATCATTCTTTCAAGAGCCAACAATTTTAACATTCATAAACAATAAGATCAAAAATATGCACTGTTCAAGCATTCATTCAGAAAAAAAAATATTGTCACCACATCAATATCATTAAACTAATTTCAAGGATGAATTTGAAACTCATGTACTTCTTGTTCTTTTGAATTAAAAATATTTTTCATTTAAGAAAGGTGAAGGATTCATGGAATTATTCATAGCCTTAAGACATAGACACTAGACATTAATGATCATGTAACAAAGACACAAACATAGATAAACATGAAGCTCATAAACCGAAAAATAGAAAGATAAGAACAAGGAAGTTAAGGAATGAGTCCACCTTAGTGATGGTGGTGCCTTCTCCTTGAAGGACCAATGGTGTTCTTGAGCTCCTCTATGTCTCTTCCTTGCCTTTGTTGCTCCTCTCTCATAGCTCTTTGATCTTCTCTAATCTCATTGAGAATGATGGAGTGCTCTTGGTGTTCCACCCTTAATTGGTGCATGTTATGACTTAATCCTTCTAGAAAAGTGTTGAGTTATTCCCAATAGTTGTTTGGAGGAAAGTGCATCCCTTGAGGCATCTCAGGGATTTCTTGATGATGAGCTTCCTCATGCGTCTCTTGAGATCCATGAATGGGCTCTCTTGTTTGCTCCATCCTTTTCTTGGTGATGGGCTTGTCCGCTTCAATGAGGATGTCTCTTTCTATGACAACTCCAGCTAAGTAGCATAGATGGCAAATGAGATGAGGAAAAGCTAGCCTTGCCAAAGTGGAGGGTTTTTCAACTACTTCGTAGAGTTCTAGATGATGACAAGTCATCATATGCCTATTTTTCAAGCTAATTTCACTTGTTTCACTAGTTTTTATGTACTTTCTTGCATTCTAAGTAAGTAATTTGGAATGGAAATGCATGGTTTCTTTGAATCAAACAACCACCATTTAATTGATGCTAAATCATGAGGTTTAAGCTAAATTCTATTGATTTTTAATGATTTATAAACCTTGTGAATTTGGTGATACTTTGATTGGTTGTTTTGATTATTTATAGGTGAAGAAAAGAAGAAAACAAGAAAGCGTGGCTTAAGAAGTGTGGCCCAAGGAAGAAAAGAGTGTGGCAAAGGAAACGATGAACCATGGCGCATGGAAGGAGGAAGAACACTGCTCTCCCCAAGAGCACAATGCTCTCTAAGGGAGCACAACAATGAACTAAGCATACAAAGCTTCAATGCTCTGCCCCTTGAGAGTGGAGCACAACTTTAAGCCAAGAAACAAGGAAGAACAAAAACATTGCTCTGTCCTCCTTGAGAGCATTATCGGGCTCCAACCAAAATAACTGCAAGGGGAAATGTTTGCCAATGCTTGCCACAAGTTTCAAACTCATGAGCAAGGCGGAGTGGGGAGCGCTACACACAAAGAAAAATGAGTCACACTTGGCCAAAATGCCACTCCCAAGATTCGAACTCAACACCTTAAGGAAGCAAGGAGCAAGGCGCCACTTCCTTCACAAAGAAAAAGGGTCAGCGCATGCCTTCAGCTAGGATCGAACCAGGGACATCCCCTTGGAAGCACTACTGCTTCGCTCACAAGGAGAGCAGAGCGCTACTCCTTGGCACAAACAAACAACAATGACACAGACTTGGAGCGCGCAAGACACACACACAGGCTACTGCTCCGCTCTCAATAAGAGCGGGGCAATCTCCTGATGCATCTCCAAGCCTTGGCGCAACAAGGATCTCCAACATAAGCCACTACTCAAGAGCAGAGCATCCTCCTGGGAGCAACTTGGGCTGAAATTCAATCAAAAATCCAATTAAATTCAAATCTTCACCAAATTGAAAGCCCATCCAAATTCTAAAATCTAAGAATAGAAAGTGTATAAATAGAGGCTAGTTTGATTTAGTTAGGACTTTTACCTTGAATATTTTTCCTTTACTTTTACCTCTAGACTTTACTTAAGAATTTTCTTTCAAAAACTTTCATTGGGAGCTTTTACTTTTGAATCTAGATCTTAGAG
This sequence comes from Arachis stenosperma, assembly GCF_014773155.1. NCBI lineage: Eukaryota > Viridiplantae > Streptophyta > Magnoliopsida > Fabales > Fabaceae > Arachis > Arachis stenosperma. The sequence continues at coordinate 66,943,680 of NC_080378.1, forward strand.
AATTGGGAAGGAGAATTGATCTCTCTTCTTCCTTGTTCTTGCTTGAGCACTTTTTATTTTTCTTGCTTTGGATCTTGGGTGGAGAATTGAAGAACTTCTGTTTCAATCTTACCTTGAGATCTCTTGTTTACTTTCTCTGCATAATTGAATTTCACTTTCCGTTTACTGCTTCATCTTCTATTCTTCCTGTAATTTACTTTTCTTTATTTTTTTTGCAATTGTTCTTGTTGGATCAAGGAAGGATTTGAGATCTAGACTTGTTTTCTAGTCTCTTTCACTCCTGAGATCTTCAACCATCTTTTATTTTGCTGCAATTAAGCACAAGTCATTTTCTGTTTTACGTTTCAAAGCATTCTACCTTTACTATTTGAGATCTACTTCAATTCAATTCATCTTCTACTCTTCTGTTTAATGAAATTTACTTCTGCTTGTTAAAATTCTGCAATCCCAATTCCCAATTCCTTTTATGATTCAAGCAATTTACATTTCTTGCACTTTAAGATTCAATTATTTATATTTCTTGCAATCTAAGTTTCTGCAATTTATATTTCTTGCGCTTTAAGATTCATCCTCTTTAATTTCTCTGCACTTTAATTTTCAGTCAATTACCCCTCTCCCTTTACATTTCAAGCAACTTAGCTTCTATCAATTACAAACCACTCAACCAATACTTGTTTGCTTGACTAAATCAATCACTAAACTAAAATTGCTCAATCCTTCAATCCCTGTGGGATCGACCTCACTCATGTGAGTTATTATTACTTGATGCGACCCGGTACACTTGCCGGTGAGTTTCGTGTTGGAACATTTTCCACACATCAAGTTTTTGGTGCCGTTGCTGGGGATTGAAATAGATTGACAATGATTAAGTGAGGTGGTAGTTTAGATCAAGCACTTTTTCTTTAATTTTGATTAATTCACTACCTGCTTAAGATTTTGTCTCAACTAACTGTACTCAATTTTCAAGAGTGCTGCTGTTTGTTCCTTGTGATTGTGTGTATATCACAGGTAAGAAGAGAGAATCCTCACTTCTCTGACCAAGACGAACGAACTTGATGACAAGTCATCATATACCTATTTTTCTATGCTTTTTTCATACAATAAATTGATGATTAGTGCTTTAATATTGCATTCTTTTGTGCTTAATTGGAATATTTTCTTGATCTTTTAATTTTATAAATCTTGTAGGAAATAAGAAGAAAAAGAAGCAAAGAAGAACAAAATAAGCTAAAAAGGAGAAAAAAAGAGCTTTGGGGCACACTTTGAAGTTGGAGCACACTTTGGAGCCTTAGGCCACACTTTTAAAAGCGTGGCCCATGACCAAATTAAAGGAGGAAGCAACCAGCACGCACATTGCCCTGCTCTTGCCAAGGGCAGGGCAATATCATGATGAAACAAAGTGAGGTTGGAAGCAAATTTTCGCTAAGTTAAAATCTGGGCGCTCACAGCATGACCATGCCTACTTCAAAGGGCTATAACTTGAGCTACAAACGTCCAATTGATGTGCTTCCAGTTGCGTTGGAAAGCTGGAATTTAGAGCTTTCCAACGATATATAGAAATCCATATTTGGCATACAATTGAGGCATGAGTGAAAGGCATCTTTAAGGGCAAAAAATAAGCAAAAATAAACCAAAGTGCTTCCACCAAGGTTCGAAGCTGGAGCCTCACTCCAAAGCAAAGTAGCGCTCATTATTCTGCTCTGCCCTCTTGGAGAGCATGGCAATATCGTGCTCTCTTCATAAAAATTCAATGAAAATTGTTTCCCCAAATGCTTTCACCAAGGCTTGAACTTGGGACCTCCCCTTGGAAGCACCAATGCGCTGCCCACAAAGAGAGCAGAGCAACATTCCTTGGTGCATGGCACGCATGCTTGGACGCACACAAAGGAGCTTAGGCACGCAGCATTTTGACACGGGCAGGGAGGCAAGGCACGCACAAGACACCACTACCCCGCTCTCCACAAGGGCAGGGCAATCCCCTGGTGCCCCTCCCACACTTGGCACGCAACATGCATCCCCACACAAAGCTTCACTGCTCTGCCCTCCACAAGAGCAGAGCAGCCTCCTGGGAACACCCATGGGCTAAAATTCAATTAAAATTCCCTTTGAACTCAAATCTTCACCAATTGAACCAAGGCCATCCAAGACCCATTCTCCCTCAAATCCAAAGCAAGCAAAGCCCACTCAACATGACTCAAAGACACACAGAGAAGCTAGATTAGGAATTTCATTTTATGAATTTGTTTTTAATTTCAATTTCATTTTATTTTCATTTTGTAAAAAGCCTATATAAAGGCATCACTCTCATTTCAGAAGGGGAGCTCGATTAGAAAGAGGCTAGCTCTACTAGGGAGCATTAGTAGTAGAGAGCTCTCTCCTTTAATTTTCATTTCTGTCTTGAATCTTGGATTGATATTTGAAGGAATTCTGTTTCATTCTTGATCTAAGATTGCTCTTTGTTGATTTTCTGCATAATTCAGTGAATTTAGTTTTGGATCCAAGTTTTTCTCTACGGCTTTCATCTTTCTTTCTTCTTCAATCTGCTTTCTACTTTGATCAAGGAAGGAATTGAGATCTAGACTTGTTTTCTAGTCTCTTTGATTCCCTGAGATCTTCAATTTTATTTTGCAATTAAGTTGAGTTCTTGGCTGCTCTTCTGTTTTTACTGTTCCATTGGCTTTCAATTTACTTTCAAGCAATTTAATTCTCTTGCACTTGTTCTTCATTTTACATTTCTGTTCATGATCCCAATTTACTTTCCTGCAAGTTAAGCTTTCTGCAAGAGTTTCTGAGTTTTGATCTATTGCTCTCTTTAATTTCCAGCACCCAATCCCCCTTTACTTTTCATGAAATTTACTTTTCTTGCAATTTAAGTTTCAACTATTTTACTTTCTTGTTATTTAAGTTTTATGCAATTTTACTTTCTGCAACTTTAAATTTCCTGTCATTTATAATTCTGTTGGCTACATTTCATCCAATATCCCTTAAATGTTAGCTTGACTAAACTAATCACCCACTAAAGTTGCTTGATCCATCAATCCCTATGGGATCGACCTCACTCTAAGTGAGTTATTACTACTTGATGCGACCCGGTATACTTGCCGGTTAGATCTATGTGTTTGGAAATTCGTTTTTCCACAAAAACACCATCAGAACTCTCAGGAGGTTGAGAAGAGAAAGAGAAAAGAGTGTTGTTGGAGAAGAAGAAGGTTCAGAGGAAGAAGAGTATCACGAAATGGAAGGGAATCCCTCAAATTCGAATCCAACAGGAGGAGTGTCCAACAATAATCCTCCTCAAAGAAGAGTTCTAGCTTCATACACATTTGCAAACCCAAGACACTGTGGGAGCAGCATTCTCACTCCCAATGTCAATGTAAACAATTTTGAGTTGAAGCCACAACTCATTACACTTGTCCAGAACAATTGCTCCTATGGAGGAAGCCTATTGGAAGATCCAAACCAGCACCTATCCTCCTTCTTGAGAATTTGTGACACTGTCAAATCCAATGGTGTGAATCCTGAAACTTACAAGCTTCTGCTATTCCCATTCTCATTGAGAGACAAGGCTGCACAATGGCTTGAGACCTTCCCCCAAGAAAGTATCACTAGTTGGGATGATTTGGTGACCAAATTTCTAGCCAAATTCTACCCACCCCAAAGAATTATCAGGCTAAAAACTGAGGTGCAGACATTCACCCAATTAGATGCTGAATCTTTGTATGAATCATGGGAGAGATACAAAGCTTTGATTAGAAAGTGTCCTCTAGAGATGTTCAACGAATGGGATGTGCTGCAGAATTTCTATAAAGGCTTAACATTGAAATCCCAATAGGCATTAGATCACTCTGCTGGAGGTTCATTACAACTGATGAAAATTGCTAAAGAAGCCCAGAATCTTATAGATATGGTGGCCAACAACCAATACTTCTTTGCTCATCAAAGAACCCGACAACCATCACAGAGGAAGGGAGTACTAGAACTGGAAGGAGTGGACTCCATTTTGGCTCAAAATAAGATGATACAACAACAAATTCAACAATAATTTGAGCAAATAGCCAAGAGAATTGACAGTCTTCAAGTAGCAGCTGTGAATATAAGCCAATCATCAACTACATGGGTGCAAAATGAAGAGAGCCAAGAAGAACAGCAATAGGAGCAAGTACAGTACATGTATAACCAAAGTTCTGGACAGAATGATGTCTATGGCGATACTTACAATCCTTCCTGGAAGAACCACCCCAACCTTAGGTGGGGAGATAACCATAACCAAAGCCAACAGCCATGGCAAAGAAACACAAACCAAAACAACTCAAGGAATAACCAGGAAAATAACAACCAAAATTCATTCAGAAAACCACAAAACACTTACCCTAACTCTAACCATTATCCAACTCATAACCAACCCACCAACCAAAATGCTTACCATCCACCACCCACATCTCACAACCAACCACAAGCATCACCAGAATCTCAAAGAATCACCAACCTAGAAGCTTTGATGGACAAAATGTGGAAGCACCAAGAGATGATAGCTAAGAATCAAGAAGCCTCCATAAAGAATGTGGAGAGGCAAATTGGCTAGCTCTCTAAACAATTTGCAATAGAGAAGCCATCAAGTTCCTTCCCAAGTGACATAATTTCCAATCCTAAGGAAGAGTGCAAGGCTGTGCAGTTAAGAAGTGGGAGAACGTTAATAAGCAACAATGACGCTACAAAGAAGCCAGTGGAGAGCAGCAAAGGGCCAATAGGAAAGGAAAAGTCAACAGACACAGAAGAAACCGATGATCAAGATGTGATGCCAAACAAGAACACAAAAAAGAAAAAAAGAAAGAAGACAAGCCAACCAATTCACAAGAGAGAGAGGAGAAATTAATTCAAAGACAACAACAAAAGGAGAAAGCCTTCACTCCTTCATTGCCATATCCACAGAGGTTCAACAAAGAAACCAAGGATCATCATTTCCACAAATTCCTGGAGACTTTTAAGAAACTGGAGATAAACATCCCTATGGCCGAGGCATTAGAGCAGATGCCTCTATATGCCAAATTTCTAAAAGATTTTATCAACAAAAAGAGAAGTTGGAGTGAGAAGAAGACTGTGCTGCTCACTGAAGAATGTAGCGCTATGCTTCAAAAAGGAATCCCACCTAAGCTTAAAGATCCAGGGAGCTTTGTAGTTTCATGCACCATAGGTAAAATGACTCTAGACAAAGCTCTTTGTGATCTTGGAGCTAGTATCAACTTAATGCCCCTATCCATGATGAGGAAGCTTGCCATAGAAGAGCTCAAACCCACCAGGATGTCACTAGTCATGGCTGATAGATCAATCAAAACACCCAATGGAATTGTGGAAAACTTGGTAGTGAAGGTTGGGGAGTTTATCTTCCCTACGAACTTTGTAATCTTAGACACCGAAGAAGAAGGAAATAATTCAATCATCTTAGGAAGGCCATTTTTAGCAACTGCAAGAGCTATTATCGATGTGGAAAAAGGAGAAATGATCTTTAGGGTGCATAATGAGCAAATGGTCATCAATGTCTTCAAATCAATGCAACATCCTCCTGAACAAGAGAACTACATAAAGGTGGATATGATAGAAAGCCTGGTAGAGGAAACGTTAGAGGCCACTAGTCATGAGGAACAGGAAGAAGAAGTGGTAGAAATCTCCCGTGAAGACAAGGAGAAAGAGAAGCCAAAACAAGAGTTGAAGCCTCTCCCCTCTCACCTTAAATATGTGTTCCTAGGAGAAGAAGAGACCCTACCGGTGATCATTAACTCCTCCTTGAATGTGGAAGAAGAAACAAGGCTGATTGAAGTGCTGAAAGCTCAGAAAGCAGCCTTGGGGTGGACAATTGACGATATCAAAGGCATTAGCCCAGCCATTTGTATGCACAAAGTTTTGCTGGAAGAAGAATCAAAGCCTGTGGTTCAACCCCAAAGAAGGCTCAACCCAGCCATGAAGGAGGTAGTTTAAAAAGAAGTCATGAAGTTATGGAATGCTGGAATAATTTTTCCAATCTCTGACAACTCATGGGTGAGCTCGGTTCAAGTTGTACCAAAAAAAGGAGGAATGACGGTCATCACCAATGAGAAGAATGAGTTGATCCCTACTAGAACAGTGACTGGGTGGAGGATGTGCATAGATTATAGAAGACTGAATGATGCCACAAAGAAAGATCATTTTCCTCTCCCATTCATTGATCCGATGCTGGAAAGACTGGCCGGCCACGCCTATTATTGCTTCTTAGATGGGTATTCTGGGTACAATCAAATCGTGGTGGACCCCAAGGACCAAGAGAAGACTGCCTTCACATGTCCATTTGGAGTTTTTCTATACAGGAGGATGCCCTTTGGGCTATGCAATGCCCCAGCCACATTTCAGAGGTGTATGCTTTCCATTTTCTCTGACATGGTTGAAAAATTTTTAGAAGTCTTCATGGATGATTTTTCTGTTTTTGACAATTCATTCAATACTTGTTTGCATCATTTAACTCTTGTTTTGAAAAGATGCCAAGAAACTAACTTGGTCTTGAACTGGGAAAAATGCCATTTCATGGTTCCTGAAGGGATAATTCTTGGGCATAAAGTGTCATGCAAAGGTATAGAAGTTGATAAAGCCAAAATAGAAATTATTGAAAAACTTCCTATACCCGTTAATGTGAAAGCAGTAAGGAGTTTTCTTGGGCATGCTGGTTTCTACAGAAGGTTCATCAAAGATTTCTCAAAAATAGCAAAGCCATTGAGCAATTTGCTAGTGATTAACAACCTTTTCATCTTTGATGGCAACTATAAGCATGCCTTTGGAAACTTAAAGAGAAAACTCATCACAGCACCCATCATCACACCCCCTGATTGGAACATACCTTTTGAACTTATGTGTGATGCAAGTGACCCTGCTATTGGTGTTGTGCTAGGACAAAAGAAAGATAAGTTACACCAAGTCATATATTATGCCAGCAAAGTATTAAATGAAACACAGAAAAATTATACCACTACTGAGAAAGAACTTTTGGCAATTGTTTATGCATTTGATAAGTTTAGGCAATACTTGATTGGCTCAAAAGTTATAGTGTACACTGACCATGCTGCTCTCAAGTATTTAATGTCTAAACAGGATTCAAAAACAAGGCTTATCAGGTGGGTGCTGCTGCTATAAGAGTTTGATATTAAAGTGAGAGACAAGAAAGGAAGTGAGAATCAAGTGGCAGATCATTTATCAAGATTACCATAAGAAGCCTATCAAGATAGACCACAGCAAGTAAATGAGAATTTCCCTGATGAGCACCTGTTTCAAGTTCAACAAGCACCTTGGTTTACTGACATAGCAAATTACAAAGTAGGAAGGAAGATACCTCAAGAATTCTCCAAGTAACAAGTAAAAAAACTACTCAATGAAGCAAGGAAGTTCTTGTAGGACGAACCTTTTTTATTCAAGGGGTGCTCTGATGGAATGATTAGGAGGTGTGTCTCTGAAAATGAAATGAAGGACATATTGTGGCATTGTCATGGTTCAGCATACGGTGGACACTTTGGACCAGAGAGAACAGTTGCAAAGGTACTACAAAGCGGCTTCTATTGGCCAACTATCTTCAAGGATGCTAGAGAGTTTGTTCACCAATGCAATGAATGCCAAAGAGCTGGAGGATTAACAAAGAAGAATGAGATGCCTCAGAATTTCATCTTGGAAATAGAGCTATTTGACCTATGGGGCATTGATTTCATGGGACCTTTTCCCCCTTCTTACTCTTTTAGATACATCTTGGTAGCAGTGGAGTATGTCTCAAAGTGGGTGGAAGCCATAGCCACAACCACTTGTGATGCGCAGATTGTCCTTCAATTCCTCAAGAAGCATATTTTCACTAGGTATGGAGTACCCAAGGGTCTTGTCAGCAATGGTGGTGGTCACTTCTGCAACAAACAAATGGAGAAACTCCTCCACAAATATGGAGTAATCCATAAAGTAGCCACACCATACCACCCTCAGACTAATGGCCAGGCTGAATTAGCAAATAGAGAGTTGAAGAAAATTTTAGAAAAAATAGTGGGAAGCACAAGGAAAGATTGGGCCAGGAAGTTAGAAGATGCACTCTGGGCATACAGGACAGCTTTCAAAACTCCCATTGGAAAGTCCCCCTTTCAGCTATTATATGGAAAATCTTGTCACCTCCCTGTAGAGCTTGAACATAAAGCTTTTTGGGCCACTAAACTCCTCAACCTTGATTCTCAAGCAGTAGGAAAAAAGAGTCTGCTACAACTAAATGAGTTGGAGGAGTTTAGACTAGAAACTTATGAGAGTGCTAAGATATACAAGGAAAGAACTAAGAGGTGGCATGACAAGAAGATCTCAAAGAAAGAGTTCAAGCCAGGTCAGCAAGTGCTCCTGTATAACTCAAGGCTCAAGATCTTCCCTGGCAAGCTCAAGTCCAAATGGAAAGGTCCGTATCTAGTAACAAAAGTTTTTCCTTATGGAAGTCTTGAGCTGCTAGATGAAGCTACACAGAGCCACTTCACAGCAAATGGACACAGAGCAAAGCCTTACTTAGGAGGACAATGGGACAAGGAAAAAGAAGTTCAGAATCTAAACTGAACAAGCATGGAAGATGTCAAGCTAATGACAATAAAAGAGCGCTTGTTGGGAGGCAACCCAACCTGAGGTAGTTTTCTTTTCATAGCTTTTTCAATAAAAATGCTGAATAATTGGTATGCATTGCAAGGAGCTAAGTTTGGTGTTGCACACCAAAATAATTTAAGGGAGAATGAAGGATTCTAAGTTTGGTGTTCCACCAAAATCTCACTTAAAAGCACATTCTTACTTCCTGCACAATGCTAGCTCCAAGCAATCAGACAAATTATTCAACTATTTAACAGCTTTCTAGCTTTAATTCCATAACCTCTAGCAAAGACACAAGGATTTCACATATGGTTAACTTGCTGCATCAGAGGCAGTGGCAAGCAATTAAGTTTGGTGTTCTCACACCAAAATAAATCCAACAGACACACTCAATTCATGCATACTAACCATTCACTTAAAGGGGTTGAGAAGCAAGCAACTTTTGAGAATTATGCAGGAGAATATCCAATGTTTGAAGACAATTTGCATTGTGACTCAAAAGGGAGGCAACAGGAGGAAAAATGAAAAGCTGCAACTTAAAAGGTTGTATTTTCACTTGATCCGTGTTGTTGTGAAATGTTTTAATTCAGGAATTCTTGTATGTCTTGCTAAAGTGTTCATCTAGTTGCAAGTGAAGTTGTTTGATTAAGTATGCTGATCTGCATAAGTGTTTGTCATTCATTACTTAGCTTTAAATTTTGTTTTGTTTCCCTCGCTGTTTGAATAAAAGAGAGATGTTTGACTTAGAAAAGTAATTGTTCAATGTTGCAAAAGTTAGAATGAAAGTTAGTGGTGGTATGTGTTTGATTCAATTGTTAGCTCATAGAATAATTCCTGCATAATGACATGTTACTTGAAGCTTAAGCTAGTTTGCTGCTATGATCCTTCAATTAATGAAAGTCCCTTGAAAATAAATCAAAACCAAAAGAAAAATAAGAAGAAAAAGCCAAAAGCTGGCAAAGAAACAAATAATAAGGCTAGACACCAATAGCTTGGACCCTAGGACACATGCCTGTGGTGTTTTTGTACTAGGATATGCTTGGACAAGTAAGTTCTAAGGAGTATTTCAAAACTTGGCCACTTAGATCAATTGATTTGGGATTGCCAACTGAAAGTCCACAATAAAGAGCAACCTAGCTACAAAACATTTAGTTATCCAAAGAGATGCTGGGCATCAATGATCCTAGGAAGAAAAAATGAGCCATGTGTCTGTGGTGAAGAAATGTCGAGTGAAATTAAGCCAAAGACCACTGCAACATTTGCCACCAAGCCTTCAATAAATAATAAGCTCTCTAATGCAAAAGAAAAAAGAAAAAGCTAACAAGGGAAATAAGCAAGAAGTAAGGTATTGTAGCAGCAACCTTGGTGAACCCTTTAGGAGACATTGTTTGTTTTAACAGCAAGTAATAAATGAACTACTATTGATCTGCATAAAACCCCATAAACCAAATTCAACTATCTGCCTAATAAGGACATATATACTTCTCTATTTCATTATATCTTCTCTTATGTTTAGTGCTTGCTTGGGGACAAGCAAGATTTAAGTTTGGTGTTGTGATGACAAGTCATCATATGCCTATTTTTCAAGCTAATTTCACTTGTTTCACTAGTTTTTATGCACTTTCTTGCATTCTAAGTAAGTAATTTGGAATGGAAATGCATGGTTTCTTTGAATCAAACAACCACCATTTAATTGATGCTAAATCATGAGGTTTAAGCTAAATTCTATTGATTTTTAATGATTTATAAACCTTGTGAATTTGGTGATACTTTGATTGGTTGTTTTGATTATTTGTAGGTGAAGAAAAGAAGAAAACAAGAAAGTGTGGCTTAAGAAGTGTGGCCCAAGGAAGAAAAGAGTGTGGCAAAGGAAACAATGAAGCATGGCGCATGGAAGGAGGAAGCACACTGCTCTCCAAGGGAGCACAACAATGAACCAAGCATACAAAGCTTCAATGCTCTACCCCCGTTGAGAGCGTAGCACAACTTTAAGCCAAGAAACAAGGAAGAACAAAAACATTCCTCTGCCCTCCTTGAGAGCATTATCGGGCTCCAACCAAAATAATTGCAAGGGGAAATGTTTGCCAATGCTTGCCAGAAGTTTCGAACTCATGAGCAAGGGGGAGTGGGGAGCGCTACACACAAAGGAAAATGAGCCACACTTGGCCAAAATGCCACTCCCAAGATTCGAACTCAACACCTTAAGGAAGCAAGGAGAAAGGCGCCACTTCCTTCACAAAGAAAAAGGGTCAGCGTATGCCTTCAGCCAGGATCGAACCAGGGACCTCCCCTTGGAAGCACTACTGCTCCGCTCATAAGGAGAGCAGAGCGCTACTCCTTGGCACAAACAAACAACAATGACACGGACTTGGAGCGCGCAAGACACACGCACAGGCCACTACTCCGCTCTCCACAAGAGCAGGGTAATCTCCTGATGCATCTCCAAGCCACTGCTCCACTCTCCACAAGAGCAGAGCATCCTCCTGGGAGCAACTTAGGCTGAAATTCAATCAAAAATCCAATTAAATTAAAATCTTCACCAAATTGAAAGCCCATCCAAATTCTAAAATCTAAGAATAGAAAGTGTATAAATAGAGGCTAGTTTGATTTAGTTAGGACTTTTACCTTGAATATTTTTTTTTACTTTTACCTCTAGACTTTACTTAAGATTTTTCTTTCAAAAACATTCATTGGGAGCTTTTACTTTTGAATCTAGATCTTAGAGAATTGGGAAGGAGAATTGATCTCTCTTCTTCCTTGTTCTTGCTTGAGCACTTTTTATTTTTCTTGCTTTGGATCTTGGGTGGAGAATTAAAGAACTTCTGTTTCAATCTCACCTTGAGATCTCTTGTTTACTTTCTCTGCATAATTGAATTTCACTTTCCGTTTACTGCTTCATCTTCTATTCTTCCTGCAATTTACTTTTCTTTATTTCTTTTGCAATTGTTCTTGTTGGATCAAGGAAGGATTTGAGATCTAGACTTGTTTTCTAGTCTCTTCCACTCCTGAGATCTTCAACCATCTTTTATTTTGCTGCAATTAAGCACAAGCCATTTTCTATTTTACGTTTCAAAGTATTCTACCTTTACCATTTGAGATCTACTTCAATTCAATTCATCTTCTACTCTTCTCTTTAATGAATTTACTTCTGCTTGTTTAAATTCTGCAATCCCAATTCCCAATTCCTTTTATGATTCAAGCAATTTACATTTCTTGCACTTTAAGATTCAGTTATTTACATTTCTTGCAATCTAAGTGGTGCACGAAATCGTGATCATCAATGGCGCCATCAACATGGTACGCTCAATTGCAATCTCAAATCTTTATCACAACTTCGCACAACTAACCAGCAAGTGCACTGGGTCGTCCAAGTAATAAACCTTACGCGAGTAAGGGTCGATCCCACGGAGATTGTTCGTATGAAGCAAGCTATGGTCATCTTGTAAATCTCAGTCAGGTAGATTCAAATGGTTATGGATGATTTATGAATAAAGCATAAAATAAAGATAGAGATACTTATGTAATTCATTGGTGAGAATTTCAGATAAGCGTATAGAGATGCTTTGTCCCTTCCGTCTCTCTGCTTTCCTACTGTCTTCATCCAATCCTTCTTACTCCTTTCCATGGCAAGCTGTATGTTGGGCATCACCGTTGTCAGTGGCTACAGTCCCGTTCTCTCAGTGAAAATGTTCAACGCACTCTGTCACAGCACGACTAATCATCTGTCGGTTCTCAATCAGGTTGGAATAGAATCCATTGATTCTTTTGCATCTGTCACTAACGCCCAGCCTTCAGGAGTTTGAAGCTCGTCACAGTCATTCAATCCTTGAATCTTACTTAAAATACCACAGACAAGGTTTAGACCATCTGGATTCTCTTGAATGCCGCCATCAATTCTAGCTTATACCACGAAGATTCTGATTAAGGAATCCAAGAGATATCCACTCAATCTAAGGTAGAACGGAGGTGGTTGTCAGGCACACGTTCATAGGTGAGAATGATGATGAGTGTCACAGATCATCACATTCATCAAGTTGAGGAACAAGTGATATCTTAGAACAAGAACAAGCTGAATTGAATAGAAGAACAATAGTAATTGGATTAATACTCGAGGTACAGCAGAGCTCCACACCTTAATCTATGGTGTGTAGAAACTCCACCGTTGAAAATACATAAGTGATAATGGTGATCATTGGCTTCGGCCCCAGAGAGGGAACCAGAAGAACCAAGATGAAAATACAATAGCAAAAGGTCCTATTTGTAGAGAACTAGTAGCTTAGGGTTTACAAATATGAGTAAATGACATAAAAATCCACTTCCGGGCCTACTTGGTGTGTGCTTGGGCTGTTCATTGAAGCTTTCATGTGTAGAGACTTTTCTTGGAGTTAAACGCCAGCTTTTGTGCCAGTTTGGGCGTTTAACTCCCATTCTTGTGCCAGTTCCGGCGTTAAACGCCACAATTCTTGAGCTGACTTGGAACGCCAGTTTGGGCCATTAAATCTCGGGCAAAGTATAGACTATTATACATTGCTGGAAAGCCCAGGATGTCGATTTTCCAACGCAATTGAAACCGCGCCAATTGGGCTTCTGTAGCTCCAGAAAATCCAATTCGAGTGCAGGGAGGTCAGAATCTAACAGCATCTGCAGTCCTTTTCAGCCTCTGAATCAGATTTTTGCTCAGGTCCTTCAATTTCAGCCAGAAAATACCTGAAATCATAGAAAAACACACAAACTCATAGTAAAGTCCAGAAAAGTGAATTTTAGCTAAAAACTAATAAAAATGTAATAAAAACTAACTAAAACATACTAAAAACATACTGAAAACAATGCCAAAAAGCGTATAAATTATCCGCTCATCACAACACCAAACTTAAATTGTTGCTTGTCCCCAAGCAACTGAAAATCAAATAAGATAAAAAGAAGAAAATATGCAATCAATTCCAAAAACATCTTTGAAGATCAGTATTAATTAGATGAGCGGGGCTTTTAGCTTTTTGCCTCTGAACAGTTTTGGCATCTCACTCTATCCTTTGAAATTCCGAATGATTAGCTTCTATAGGAACTCAGAATCCAGATAGTGTTATTGATTCTCCTAGTTAAGTATGATGATTCTTGAACACAGCTACTTTATGAGTCTTGGCCGTGGCCCAAAGCACTCTGTCTTCCAGTATTACCATCGGATACATACATGCCACAGACACATAATTGGGTGAACCTTTTCAGATCGTGACTCAGCTTTGCTAGAGTCCCCAATTAGAGGTGTCCAGGGTTCTTAAGCACACTCTTTTTGCCTTGGATCACAACTTTATTTCTTTCTCTTCCTTTTTTTTCTTATCATTTTTTTTTTGAATATTCACTGCTTTTTCTTGCTTCAACAATCATTTTTATGATTTTTCAGATCCTCAGTAACATGTCTCCTTTTTCATCATTCTTACAAGAGCCAATCATTCATGAACAACAAATTCAAAAGACATATGCACTGTTCAAGCATACATTCAGAAACCAAAAGTATTGCCACCACATCAAAATAATTAATCTGTTATAAAATTTAAAATTCATGCAATTCTTCTCTTTTTCAATTAAGAACATTTTTCATTTAAGAAAGGTGATGGATTCATAGGACATTCATAACTTTAAGGCATAGACACTAAGACACTAATGATCATAAGACAAAAACATAGATAAACATTAGCATGAAAATTCGAAAAACAGGAAAATAAAGAACAAGGAAATTAAAGAACGGGTCCACCTTAGTGATGGCGGCTTGTTCTTCCTCTTGAAGATCTTATGGAGTGCTTGAGCTCCTCAATGTCTCTTCCTTGCCTTTGTTGCTCCTCTCTCATGATTCTTTGATCTTCTCTAATTTCATGGAGGAGGATGGAATGTTCTTGGTGCTCCACCCTTAGTTGTCCCATGTTGGAACTCAATTCTCCTAGGGAGTTGTTGATTTGCTCCCAATAGTTTTGTGGAGGAAAGTGCATCCCTTGAGGCATCTCAGGGATTTCATGATGAGTAGGATCTCTTGTTTGCTCCATCCTTTTCTTAGTGATGGGCTTGTCCTCATCAATGAGGATGTCTCCCTCTATGTCAATTCTAACTGAATAACAGAGGTGACAAATGAGATGAGGAAAGGCTAACCTTGCCAAGGTAGAGGACTTGTTCGCCACCTTATAAAGTTCTTGGGATATAACCTCATGAACTTCTACCTCCTCTCCAATCATGATGCTATGAATGATGATAGCCCGGTCTATAGTAACTTCAGACCAGTTGCTAGTGGGAATGATTGAGCGTTGGATAAACTCCACCCATCCCCTAGCCACGGGCTTGAGGTCATGCCTTCTCAGTTGAACCGGCTTCCCTCTTGAATCTCTCTTCCATTGAGCACCCTCTTCACAAATGTCTTTGAGGATTTGGTCCAACCTTTGATCAAAGTTGACCCTTCTAGTGTAAGGGTGTTCATCTCCTTGCATCATGGGCAAGTTGAATGCCAACCTTACATTTTCTGGACAAAAATCTAAGCATTTCCCCCGAACCATTGTAAGCCAATTCTTTGGGTCCAGGGTCACACTTTGATCATGGTTCTTGGTGATCCATGCATTGGCATAGAACTCTTGAACCATTAAGATTCTGACTTGTTGAATAGGGTTAGTAAGAACTTCCCAACCTCTTCTTCGGATCTCATGTCGGATCTCTGGATATTCACTCTTTTTGAGTTTGAAAGGGACCTCGGGGATCACCTTCTTCATGGCCACAACTTCATAGAAGTGGTCTTGATTCACCCTTGAGATGAATCTCTCCATCTCCCATGACTCGGAGGTGGAAGCTTTTGCCTTCCCTTTCCTCTTTCTAGAGGTTTCTCCGGCCTTAGGTGCCATAAATGGTTATGGAAAAACAAAAAGCAATACTTTTACCACACCAAACTTAGAAGGTTTGCTCGTCCTCGAGCAAAAGAGGAAAGAAGATAGTAGAAGAAGAAGAAATGGAGGAGATGGAGGAGGCTTTGTGGTTCGGCCAAGGGGGATAAGTTGTGTTTAGGTTGTGTGAAAATGAAGGAGTGAAGATGGGTTTATATAGGGGTGGAGAGAGGGGTAGGGTTCGGCCATTATGGGTGGGTTTGGGAGGGAAAGTGGTTTGAATTTGAATGGTGAGGTAGGTGGGGTTTTATGAAGAATGGATGTGAGTGGTGAAGAGGATAGTGGGATTTGATAGGTGAGGGGTTTTTGGAGAAGAGGTGTTGAGGTGATTGGTGAATGTGTGAAGAAGAGAGAGAGTGGTGGGGTAGGTGGGGATCCTGTGGGATCCACAGATCCTGAGGTGTCAAGAAAAATTCATCCCTACACCAAGTGGCGAGCAAAAATGCTCTTTATGCCAATTCTGTTTGGCTGGTGCCCATTTCTGGCGTTTAACGCCAGCTTCTTGCCCTTTTCTAGCGTTTAACGCCAGTCTGGTGCCCCTTTCTGGCGTTAAACGCCCAGAATGGTGCCAGACTGGGCGTTAAACGCCCATTTGTTGCCTTTACTGGCGTTTAAACGCCAGCAAGGTTTTCCTCCAGGGTGTGCTGTTTTTCTTTCTGTTTTTCATTCTGTTTTTGCTTTTTCAATTAATTTTGTGGCTTTCCATGATCATCAACCTACAGAAAATATAAAATAACAAAGGAAAATAGATAAATATAATATTGGGTTGCCTCCCAACAAGCACTTCTTTAATGTCAGTAGCTTGACAGTGGGCTCTCATGGAACCTCACAGATACTCAGAGCAATGTTAGAACCTCCCAACACCAAACTTAGAGTTTGAATGTGGGGGTTCAACACCAAACTTAGAAGTTGGTTGTGGCCTCCCAACACCAAACTTAGAGTTTGACTGTGGGGGCTCTGTTTGACTATATTTTGAGAGAAGCTTTTCATGCTTTCTCTCCACGGTAACAGAGGGATATCCTTGAGCCTTAAACACAAAGGATTCTACATTCATTTGAATGATCAATTCTCCTCTGTCAACATCAATCACAGTCTTTGCTGTGGCTAGGAAGGGTCTGCCAAGGATGATGGATTCATCCATGCACTTCCCAGTCTCTAGGACTATGAAATAAGCAGGGATGTAATGGTCTTCAACCTTTACCAAAACATCCTCTACAAGTCCATAAGCTTGTTTTCTTGAATTATCTGTCATCTTTAGTGAGATTCTTGCAGCTTGTACCTCAAAGATCCCTAGCTTCTCCATTACAGAGAGAGGCATGAGGTTTATGCTTGACCCTAGGTCTCACAGAGCCTTCTTAAAGGTCATGGTGCCTATGGTACATGGTATTGAGAACTTCCCAGGGTCCTGTCTCTTTTGAGGTAATTTCTGCCTAGTCAAGTCATCCAATTCTTTGGTGAGCATAGGGGGTTCATCCTCCCAAGTCTCATTACCAAATAACTTGTCATTTAGCTTCATGATTGCTCCAAGGTACTTAGCAACTTGCTCTTCAGTGACATATTCGTCCTCTTCAGAGGAAGAATACTCATCAGAGCTCAAGAATGGCAGAAGTAATTCCAATGAAATCTCTATGGTCTCAGTGTGAGCCTCAGATTCCCATCGTTCCTCATTAGGGAACTCATTGGAGGCCAGTGGACGTCTACTGAGGTCTTCCTCATTGGTGATCACTGCCTCTTCCTCCTCTCCAAATTCGGCCATGTTGATGGCCTTGCACTCTCCTTTTGGATTCTCTTCTGTATTGCTTGGAATAGTACTAGGAAGGAGTTCAGTAACTTTCTTACTCAGCTGACCCACTTGTGCCTCCAAGTTTCTAATGGAGGACCTTGTTTCAGTCATGAAACTTTGAGTGGTTTTGATTAGATCAGAGACTATGGTTGCTAAGTCAGAGTGGCTCTGCTTAGAATTCTCTGTCTGTTGCTGAGAAGATGATGGAAAAGGCTTGCCATTGCTAAACCTGTTTCTTCCACTATTATTGTTGTTGAAACCTTGTTGAGGTCTCTGTTGATCCTTCCATGAGAGATTTGGATGATTTCTCCATGAAGGATTATAGGTGTTTCCATAGGGTTCTCCCATGTAGTTCACCTCTTCCATTGATGGGTTCTCAGGATCATAAGCTTCTTCTTCAGATGAAGAGATCCTCCAGCAGAGCTGTCCAATGACATCTTGGACAGTTCAGACAGACCATCATAGAAGATACCTATGATGCTCCATTCAGAAAGCATGTCAGAAAGACACTTTCTGATCAATTGTTTGTATCTTTTCCAAGATTCATAGAGGGATTCCACTTCCTTCTGTCTGAAGGTTTGGACTTCCACTCTAAGCTTACTCAATTTTTGAGGTGGAAAGAACTTTGCCAAGAAGGCATTGACTAGCTTTTCCCAAGAGTTCAGGCTTTCTTTAGGTTGTGAGTCCAACTATATCCTAGCTCTGTCTCTTATAGCAAAAGGGAATAGCATAAGTCTGTAGACCTCAGGGTCAACCCCATTGGTCTTGACAGTGTCATAGATTTGCAAGAATTCAGCTAAAAACTAATGAGGATCTTCCAATGGAAGTCCATGGAACTTGCAATTCTGTTGCATTAGAGAAACTAATTGAGGCTTAAGCTCAAAGTTGTTTGCTCCAATGGCAGGGATAGAGATGCTTCTCCCATAGAAGTCGGGAGTAGGTGCAGTAAAGTCACCCAGCACCTTCCTTGCATTGTTGGCATTGTTGTTGTTTTCGGCTGCCATGGGTTCTTCTTCTTTGAAGATTTCTGTTAGGTCCTCTACAGAGAATTGTGCTTTAGCTTCTCTTAGCTTTCTCTTCAAGGTCCTTTCAGGTTCAGGGTCAGCCTCAACAAGAATGCTTTTGTCTTTGCTCCTGCTCATATGAAAGAGAAGAAAACAAGAAAATATGGAATCCTCTATGTCACAGTATAGAGATTCCTTGAGGTGTCAGAGGAATAGAAAGAAGAGGTAGAAGAATTCGAAATTATCAAGAAAGATGGAGTTTGAATTGTGCATTGAGGAGGAGTGTTAGTCCATAAATAGAAGGATGTGAGAAGAGGGGAAGAAATTTTCAAAAATAAATTAAAAGGATTTTAAAAACATTTTGAAAAATTGAAGAATGATTTTCGAAAAATAAGATTGGGAAAGAAATAAAGTGATTTTTGAAAAAAATTTTGAAACTAGAAATCAAAAAGATATGATTGAAAACTATTTTGAAAAAGATGTGATTAAAAGATATGATTGAAAAGATATGGTTTTAAAAAGATATGATTGAGAAGATATGATTGAAAAACAATTTAAAAAGATTTGATTTTTAAAATTAATGACTTGGCTAACAAGAAATTTAAAAGATATGATTCAGACATTAAACCTTTCTCAACAGAAAAGGCAACGTAATTAAGATGTTGAATCAAATCATTAATTGTTAGCAAGTATTTTTTAAAATGGAAAGAAATTGATTTTGAAAATATATGATTGAAAATATATGATTTGAAAAAGATTTGATTTTGAAAAATTTTGAAAACTTGAAAAAAATTTGAATTAAAAACAAAACCTTCCCTCTTGTGCCATCCTGGCGTTAAACGCCCAGAATGGTATACATTCTGGCGTTTAACGCCCAAAATGCTACCCTTTTGGGCGTTAAAAGCACAGCCAGGTACCCTGGCTGGCGTTTAAACGCCAGTTTTCCTTCCTCACTGGGCGTTTTGAACGCCTAGCTTTTCTGTGTAATTCCTCTGCTGTATGTTCTGAATCTTTAATTCTCTATATTATTGACTTGAAAAGACACAAATTAAATTTTTTTTTTTGGATTTTTAATAATGAGGAATAATCAAAATGAAACTAAGATCAAATAAACAATGCATGCAAGACACCAATTGAAAAGCTTGGAACTGAGTGGTTAAAGTCGTGATCCAAAGCAAAAGAGTATGCTTAAGAACTCTGGACACCTCTAACTGGAGACTCTAGCAAAGCTGAGTCACAATCTGAAAAGGTTCACTCAGTTATGTGTATGTGGCATTAATGTATCCGGTGGTAATACTGGAAAACAAGATGCTTAGGGTCATAGCCAAGACTCATAAGTAGCTGTGTTCAAGAATCAACATACTTGACTAGGAGAATCAATAACACTATCTGAATTCTGAGTTCCTATGGATGCCAATCATTCTGAACTTCAAAGGATAAAATGAGATGCCTGGTGCACGAAATTGTGATCATCAATGGCGCCATCAACATGGTACGCTCAATTGCAATCTCAAATCTTTATCACAACTTCGCACAACTAACCAGCAAGTGCACTGGGTCATCCAAGTAATAAACCTTACGCGAGTAAGGGTCGATCCCACGGAGATTGTTGGTATGAAGCAAGCTATGGTCATCTTGTAAATCTCAGTCAAGCAGATTCAAATGGTTATGGATGATTTATGAATAAAGCATAAAATAAAGATAGAGATACTTATGTAATTCATTGGTGAGAATTTCAGATAAGCGTATGGAGATGCTTTGTCCCTTTCGTCTCTCTGCTTTCCTACTGTCTTCATCCAATCCTTCTTACTCCTTTCCATGGCAAGCTGTATGTTGGGCATCACCATTGTCAGTGGCTACAGTCCCGTCCTCTCAGTGAAAATGTTCAAGGCGCTCTGTCACAGCACGGCTAATCATCTGTCGGTTCTCAATCAGGTTGGAATAGAATCCATTGATTCTTTTGCATCTGTCACTAACGCCCAGCCTTCAGGAGTTTGAAGCTCATCACAGTCATTCAATCCTTGAATCTTACTCAGAATACCACAGACAAGGTTTAGACCTTCTGGATTCTCTTGAATGCCGCCATCAATTCTAGCTTATACCACAAAGATTCTGATTAAGAAATCCAAGAGATATCCACTCAATCTAAGGTAGAACGGAGGTGGATGTCAGGAACACGTTCATAGGTGAGAATGATGATGAGTGTCACAGATTATCACATTCATCAAGTTGAGGAACAAGTGATATCTTAGAACAAGAACAAGCTGAATTGAATAGAAGAACAATAGTAATTGCATTAATACTCGAGGTACAGCAGAGCTCCACACCTTAATCTATGGTGTGTAGAAACTCCACCGTTGAAAATACATAAGTGATAATGGTGATCATTGGCTTCGGCCCCAAAGAGGGAACCAGAAGAACCAAGATGAAAATACAATAGCAAAAGGTCCTATTTGTAGAGAACTAGTAGCTTAGGGTTTACAAAGATGAGTAAATGACATAAAAATCCACTTCCGGGCCCACTTGGTGTGTGCTTGGGCTGAGCATTGAAGCTTTCATGTGTAGAGACTTTTCTTGGAGTTAAACGCCAGCTTTTGTGCCAGTTTGGGCGTTTAACTCCCATTCTTGTGCCAGTTCCGGCGTTAAATGCCAGAATTCTTGAGCTGACTTGGAACGCCAGTTTGGGCCATCAAATCTCGGGCAAAGTATAAACTATTACATTGCTGGAAAGCCCAGAATGTCTACTTTCCAACGCAATTGAGAGCGTGCCAATTGGACTTCTGTAGCTCCAGAAAATCCACTTCGAGTGCAGGGAGGTCCGAATCCAACAGCATTTGCAGTCCTTTTCAGCCTCTGAATCAGATTTTTGCTCAGGTCCCTCAATTTCAGCCAGAAAATACCTGAAATCACAGAAAAACACACAAACTCATAGTAAAGTCCAGAAAAGTGAATTTTAGCTAAAAACTAATAAAAATATAATAAAAACTAACTAAAACATACTAAAAACATACTAAAAACAATGCCAAAAAGCGTATAAATTATCCGCTCATCACTAAGTTTCTGCAATTTATATTTCTTGCACTTTAAGATTCAGCCTCTTTAATTTCTCTGCACTTTAATTTTCAGTCAATTACCACTCTCCCTTTACATTTCAAGCAACTTAGCTTCTGTCAATTACAAACCACTCAACCAATACTTGTTTGCTTGACTAAATCAATCACTAAACTAAAATTGCTCAATCCTTCAATCCCTGTGGGATCGACCTTATTCATGTGAGTTATTATTACTTGATGAGACCCGGTACACTTGCCGGTGAGTTTCGTGTTGGAACGTTTTCCACACATCACTAGAGAGATGACTTCATGAACTTCTACTTCCTCTCCAATCATGATGCTATGGATCATGATGGCCCGATCCACAATCTCTTTGGATCCGTTGCTCTATTGAACCGGCTTGCCTTTTGAGTCTCTTTTTCATTGAGCTCCTTCCACACATATGTCCATGAGGACTTGGTCCAACCTTTGATCAAAGTTGACCCTTCTAGTGTAGGGGCATGCATCTTCTTGCATCATAGGCAAGTTGAATGCCAAGCTTACATTTTCTGGACTGAAATCTAAGCATTTCCCCCGAACTATTGTAAGATAATTCTTTGGATTTGGGTTCATACTTTGATCATGGTTCCTAGTGATCCATGCATTGGCATAGAACTCTTGAACTATTAAGATTCCAACTTGTTGAATGGGGTTAGTAAGAACTTCCTAACCTCTTCTTTGGATCTCATGTCGGATCTCCAGATACTCATTTTTCTTGAGCATGAAAGGGACCTCAAGGATCACCTTCTTCTTGATGGGCTTTTGAGATGAATCTCTCCATCTCTCATGACTCGGAGGTGAAAGATTTTGTCTTCCCTTTCCTCTTTCTAGAGGTTTATCTGGCCTTAGGTGCCATAAATGGTTATGGAAAAACAAAAAAGCTATGCTTTTACCACACCAAACTTAGAATGTTGCTCGCCCTCAAGAAAAAGAAGAAAGAATAGATGAAGAAGAAGAAGAAATGGAGGAGAGGGAGTGAGATGTGTATTCGGCCAAGGGGGAGAAGAGAGGGTAGTGATGTGTGAAAATGAATAAGGATAGAGGGGTTTATATAGTGGAGGGAGAGGGGGTAGGGTTCGGTTATGTAGGGTAAGTGATGAGCGGATAATTTATACGTTTTTGGCATTGTTTTTAGTATGTTTTTAGTAGTTTTAGTTAGTTTTTAGTATACTTTTTATTAGTTTTTAGTTAAAATTCACCTTTCTGGACTTTACTATGAGTTTGTGTGTTTTTTTGTGATTTCAGGTATTTTCTGGCTGAAATTGAGGGACCTGAGCAAAAATCTGATTCAGAGGCTGAAAAGGACTGCAGATGCTGTTGGATTCTGACCTCTCTGCACTCGAAGTGGATTTTCTGGAGCTACAGAAGCTCAATTGGCGCGCTCTTAACGGCGTTGGAAAGTAGACATCCTGGGCTTTCCAGCAATGTATAATAGTCCATACTTTGCCCGAGATTTGATGGCCCAAACCGGCGTTGCAAATCAGCCTCAGAATTTCCAGCGTTTAACGCTGGAACTGGCATAAAAATTGGAGTTAGACGCCCAAACTGGCATGAAAGCTGGCGTTTAACTCCAGAAAAGGTTTCTACACATGAAAGCTTCAATGCTCAGTCCAAGCACACACTAAGTGGACCCAGAAGTGGATTTTTACGTCATTTACTCATTTCTGTATACCCTAGGTTACTAGTTCACTATTAATAGGATCTTTTGACATTGTATCTGTACCTCACGACACTTTACACGTTTCTTTGTGTACCTTCCACGGCATGAGTCTCTAAACCCCATGGTTGGGGGTGAGGAGCTCTGCTGTGTATTGATGGATTAATGCAATTACTACTGTTTCTTATTCAATCATGCTTGCTTTCGTTCTAAGATATCACTTGTTCTTAACCTGGATGAATGTGATGACCCGTGACACTCATCATATTCTCAACTATGAACGCGTGCCTGACAACCACCTCCGTTCTATTTTAGATTGAGTAGATATCTCTTGGATTCTTTAATCAGAATCTTCGTGGTATAAGCTAGAATTGATGGCGGCATTCAAGAGAATCCGGAAGGTCTAAACCTTGTCTGTGGTATTCTGAGTAGGATTCAATGATTGAATGACTGTGATGAGCTTCAAACTCCTGAGGGCGGGGCGTTAGTGACAGACGCAAAAGAATCATTGGATTCTATTCCGGCCTGATTGAGAACCGACAGATGGATAGCCGTGCCGTGACAGGGTGCGTTGAACATTTCCACTGAGAGGATGGGAGGTAGCCATTGACAACGGTGAAACCCTACATACAGCTTGCCATGGAAGGAGCCTTGCGTGTTTGAAGAAGAAGACAATAGGAAAGCAGAAGTTCAGAAGACAGAGCATCTCCAAAACCTCAACCTATTCTCCATTACTGCAAAACAAGTACTTGTTTCATGTTCTTTTGCTTTTCACAATCAATCTTGATAATTTTTGATATCCTGACTAAGAGTTACAAGATAACCATAGCTTGCTTCAAGCCGACAATCTCCGTGGGATCGACCCTTACTCACGTAAGGTATTACTTGGACGACCCAGTGCACTTGCTGGTTAGTTGTGCGGGATTGCAAAAGTGTGATTGCAATTTCGTGCACCAGTAAGTTTCGGTGGGAAAGAAATTTTGAATTTGAAGGTAGGTGGGGTTTATGGGAAAGAGTGGATGGATGTGAGTGGTGAAGAGGTGATGGGGAAGAGTGCTTGAGGAGATTGGTGAATGATGTTTGGGGAAGAGTGTTATGAAAAGGTGCGAGAGAGAGGGAGAAGGTAGGTGCGGATCCTGTGGGATCCACAGATCCTGAGGTAATCCTGTGGGGTCCACAGATCCTGAGGTATCAAGGATTTCTCATCCCTGCACCCTTTAGGCATGTAAAACGCCCTCTGTATGCAATCCTGGCGTTTAACGCCAGACTGATGCTTGCTTCTGGCGTTAAACACCCAAATGTAGCTTGTTTCTAGCGTTTAATGCCAGCCTGATGCTTGTTTCTGGCATTAAACGCCAGCTTGGTGCTTGTTTCTGACGTTAAACGCCAGATAGATGCACATTTCTGGCGTTTAAATGCCAGACAGCTCTTCCTCCAGGGTGTGCTTTTTCTTCTGCTATTTTTTATTCTATTTTTAATTTTTTGCAATTATTTTGTGACTCCATATGATCATAAACCTAATAAAACATAAGAGAACAATAGAAATATAGATAAATAAAAATTGGATTGTATCCCAATAAGCGCTTCTTTAGTGTCAATAGCTTGACAGTGAGCTCTTATGAAGCTTCACAGATGTTCAGAGCATTGTTGGGACCTCCCAACACCAAACTTAGAGTTTGAATGTAGGGGTTCAACACCAAACTTAGAGTTTGGTTGTAGCATCCCAACACCAAACTTAGAGTTTGATTGTGGGGGCTTTGTTTGACTCTGTATTGAGAGAAGCTTACTGTGCCTCTTTTCCATGGTTGCAGAGGAAGATCCTTGAGCTTTAAACACAAGGTAGTCCCCATTTAATTGAAGGACTAGCTCTCCTCTATCAACATCAATCACAGCTTCTGGTGTGGCTAGGAAGGGTCTTCCAAGAATGACGGATTCATTCTCATCCTTCCCAGTGTCTAAGATTATGAAATCAGCACGGATGTAAAGGTCTTTAACCTTCACTAACACGTCCTCTACCAATCCATAAGCTTGCTTTATTGACTTGTCTGCCATCTCTAATGAGATTCTTGCAGCTTGTACCTCAAAGATCCCTAGTTTCTCCATTACAGAGAGTGGCATAAGATTTATACCTGACCCCAGGTCACACAGAGCCTTCTCAAAGGTCATGGTGCCTATGGTACAGGGTATTAGAAATTTACCAGGATCCTGTTTCTTTTGAGGTAAGGTTTGCTGAACCCATGTATTTAGTTCACTAATAAGCAAAGGAGGTTCATCTTTCCAAGTCTCATTACCAAATAACTTGGCATTCAGCTTCATGATAGCTCATAGATATTGAGCAACTTGCTCTTCAATTACATCTTCATCCTCTTCAGAGGAAGAATAGTTCTCAGAGCTCATGAATGGTAAAAGGAAGTTTAACGGAGTGTCTATGGTCTCTAGGTGAGCCTCAGATTCCTTAGGTTCGTCAGTTTGGAACTCCTTTTTTTTCAGAGGACGTTCTAGGAGGTCTTCCTCACTGAGATTCATGTCCTTCTCCTCCTTTGTGCATTCGGCCATATTGATTATATCAATGGCCTTGCACTCTCTTTTCGGATTCTCTTCTGTATTGCTTGGGAGAGTACTAGGAGGAGTTTCAGTGATTTTCTTACTCAGCTGACCCATTTGTGCCTCCAAATTTCTAATGGAGGATCTTGTTTCATGCATGAAACTTAAAGTGGCCTTAGATAGATCAGAGACTATGTTTGCTAAGCTAGAGGGGCTCTGCTCAGAATTCTCTGTCTGTTGCTGAGAAGATGATGGAAAAGGCTTGCTATTGCTAAGCCTGTTTCTTCCACCATTATTAAAGCCTTGTTGAGGCTTTTGTTGATCCTTCCATGAGAAATTTGGATGATATCTCCATCAGGAATTATAGGTGTTTCCATAGGGTTCACCCATGTAATTCACCTCTGCCATTGCAGGGTTCTCAGGATCATAAGCTTCTTCTTTGGAAGGTGCCTCTTTAGTACTGTTGGATGCATTTTGCGATCCATTCAAACTCTGAGAAATCATGTTGACTTGCTGGGTCAACATTTTGTTCTGAGCAAATATGGCATTCAGAGTATCAATTTCAAGAACTCCCCTCTTCTGAGGTGTCCCATTACTCACCGGATTCCTCTCAGAGGTGTACATGAATTGGTTATTTGCAACCATGTCAATAAGTTCTTGAGCTTCTGCAGGCATTTTCTTTAGGTGAATGGATCCACCTGCAGAATGGTCTAGTGACATCTTAGAGAACTCAGATAGACCATAATAGAATATATCTAAAATGGTCCACTCTGAAAGCATGTCAGAAGGACACTTTTTGGTCATCTGCTTGTATCTTTCCCAAGCTTCATAGAGGGATTCACCATCTTTTTGCTTGAAGGTCTGAACATCCACTCTAAGCTTGCTCAGCTTTTGAGGAGGAAAGAACTTGGTCAAGAAGGCCGTGACCAGCTTATCCCAAGAGTCCAGGCTATCTTTAGGTTGTGAGTCCAACCATGTTCTACCTCTGTCTCTTACAGCAAAGGGGAAAAGCATGAGCCTGTAGACTTCAGGATCTACTCCATTAGTCTTAACAGTATCACAGATCTGCAAGAACTCAGTTAAAAAATGATAGGGATCTTCTAATGGAAGTCCATGGAACTTGCAGTTCTGTTGCATTAGAGTAACTAGTTGAGGCTTCAGCTCAAAATTGTTTGCTTCAATGGCAGGGATTGAGATGCTTCTTCCATAAAAATTGGAAGTAGGTGTAGTATAATCACCAAGCATCCTCCTTGCGCCTCCACCATTGTCATTGGGTTCGGCCATGTCTTCTTTTTCGAGATTCTCTGTAAGGTTTTCTCTGGATTGTTGTGCTTTAGCTTCTCTTAGCTTCTTCTTCAGAGTCCTTTCAGGTTCAGGATCTGCTTCAACAAGAATGTCCTTGTCCTTGCTCCTGCTCATATGAAAAAGAAGAGAACAGAAAAAAGAAGAGGAATCCTCTATTTCACAGTATAGAGATTCCTTTATGTGAGTAGAAGAAGAAAAGAATAGAAGAAGGATGAGAAAAATTTGAACATAGAGGAGAAGAGAGAGTTCGAATTTTTAGATGAAGAAAAGTGTTAGTAATTAACTAAATAAATAGAAAGAGATGAGAGGGGGAGAATTTCGAAAATTAGGAGAAGAAATAAAATTAAAAATTAAAAATTTGAAACAATTAGTTAATTAAAAGAATTTTGAAAAAGAGGGAGGAATTTTCGAAAATTAGAGAGAGAAAAGTAGTTAGGTAGTTTTGAAAAAGATAAGAAACAAACAAAAAGTCAATTAGTTAGTTGAAAAAGATTTGAAAATCAATTTTGAGAAGATAAGAAGTTAGAAAAGATTTTGAAATTGATTTTGAAAAAGATATGATTTGAAAAATATATTTTTGAAAATATATGATTAAAAAGATATTTTGAGAAAGATTTTATTTTTAAAATTAAAATTGATTACTTGACTAACAAGAAACTAAAAGATATGATTCTAGAATTTAAAGATTGAACCTTTCTTAACAAGAAAGTAACAAACTTCAATTTTTGAATCAATCACATTAATTGTTAGTAAAATTTTCGAAATTTTGAAATAAAGATAAGAAAAATATTTTGAAAATCAATTTTTAAAAAATTTTCGAAAATAAAAAAAAATGAAAAAGATTTGATTTTTGAAAAAGATTTTGAAAAGATAAGACTTTTAAAATTGAAATCTTGACTTGACTAACAAGAAACAAGTTATTTTAAAAAATTTTGACT
Organism: Arachis stenosperma; assembly: GCF_014773155.1. Classification (NCBI taxonomy): domain Eukaryota; kingdom Viridiplantae; phylum Streptophyta; class Magnoliopsida; order Fabales; family Fabaceae; genus Arachis; species Arachis stenosperma. The sequence goes on from NC_080378.1 coordinate 66,971,527, forward strand.
AAGTCAACCCAAAGATTTTGAAAATTATGAGTAAAATAAGAAAAAGATATTTTTTTTATTTTTGAATTTTTAATAAGGAGAGAGAAAAACACACAAATATGACCGAAAACATGAAAATTTTGGATCAAAACCAATGATGCATGCAAGAACACTATGAATGTCAAGATGAACACCAAGAACATTATGAAGATCATAATGAACATCAAGAACTTATTTTTGAAAATTTTTTTTAGAAAAGAAAAACATGCAAGACACCAAACTTAGAAATTTTTCATGCTTAGACACTATGAATGCAAAAATGCATATGAAAAACAACAAAAGACACAAAACAAGAAAATATGAAGATCAAATAAGAAGACTTATCAAGAACAACTTGAAGATCATGAAGAACACATGTATGAATTTTCGAAAAATGCAAGTTTTTAAAATATGCAATTGGCACCAAACTTAAAAATTGACTCAAGACTAAAACAAGAAACACAAAAAAATTTGGTTTTTTATGATTTTATTAATTTTTTTGGTTTTTTTTCGAAAATAATTTTTAGAAAAAACGAAAACAAAGAAAATTTTTTTGAAAAATTTTTGAAAACTTTTTGGAAAACAAAATAAGAAGAAAATTACCTAATCTGAGCAACAAGAAAGTAACAAACTTCAATTTTTGAATCAATCACATTAATTGTTAGTAAAGTTTTCTAAATTTTGAAATAAAGATAAGAAAAAGATTTTGAAAATCAACTTTTAAAAAAGTTTTCGAAAATAAAAAAAATGAAAAAGATTTGATTTTTGAAAAAGATTTTGAAAAGATAAGATTTTTAAAATTGAAATCTTGACTTGACTAACAAGAAACAACTTATTTTAAAAATTTTTTACTAAGTCAACCCAAAGATTTTGAAAATTATGAGTAAAATAAGGAAAAAATATTTTTTTTATTTTTGAATTTTTAATGAGGAGAGAGAAAAACACAAATATGACCCAAAACATGAAAATTTTGGATCAAAACCAATGATGCATGCAAGAACACTATGAATGTCAAGATGAACACCAAGAACATTATGAAGATCATAATGAACATCAAGAACTTATTTTTGAAATTTTTTTTAGAAAAGAAAAACATGCAAGACACCAAACTTAGAAATTTTTCATGCTTAGACACTATGAATGCAAAAATGCATATGAAAAACAACAAAAGACACAAAACAAGAAAATATGAAGATCAAATAAGAAGACTTATCAAGAACAACATGAAGAAGATCATGAAGAACACATGCATGAATTTTCAAAAAATGCAAGTTTTTAAAACATGCAATTGGCACCAAACTTAAAAATTGACTCAAGACTAAAACAAGAAACACAAAAAAAAATTTTGGTTTTTTATGATTTTATTAATATTTTTGGTTTTTTTCGAAAATAATTTTTAGAAAAAATGAAAACAAAGAAAATTTTTTTTGAAAAATTTTTGAAAACTTTTTGGAAAACAAAATAAGAAGAAAATTACCTAATCTGAGCAACAAGAAAGTAACAAACTTCAATTTTTGAATCAATCACATTAATTGTTAGTAAAGTTTTCGAAATTTTGAAATAAAGATAAGAAAAAGATTTTGAAAATCAATTTTTAAAAAAGTTTTCAAAAATAAAAAAAATGAAAAAGATTTGATTTTTGAAAAAGATTTTGAAAAGATAAGATTTTTAAAATTGAAATCTTGACTTGACTAACAAGAAACAACTTATTTTAAAAAATTTTTACTAAGTCAACCCAAAGATTTTGAAAATTATGAGTAAAATAAGGAAAAAATATTTTTTTATTTTTGAATTTTTAATGAGGAGAGAGAAAAATACAAATATGACCCAAAACATGAAAACTTTGGATCAAAACCAATGATGCATGCAAGAACACTATGAATGTCAAGATGAACACCAAGAACACTATGAAAAACATGCAAGACACCAAACTTAGAAATTTTTCATGCTTAGACACTATGAATGCAAAAATGCATATGAAAAACAACAAAAGACACAAAACAAGAAAATATGAAGATCAAACGAGAAGACTTATCAAGAACAACTTGAAGATGATGAAGAACACATGCTTGAATTTTCAAAAAATGCAAAAGTTTTTAAAACATGCAATTGGCACCAAACTTAAAAATTGACTCAAGACTCAAACAAGAAACACAAAAAAATTTTGGTTTTTTATGATTTTATTAATTTTTTTGTTTTTTTCGAAAATAATTTTTAGAAAAAACGAAAACAAAGAAATTTTTTTTGAAAATTTTTTGAAAACTTTTTGGAAAACAAAATAAGAAGAAAATTACCTAATCTGAGCAACAAGATGAACCGTCAGTTGTCCAAACTCAAACAATCCCCGGCAATAGCACCAAAAACTTGGTGCACGAAATTGTGATCATCAACAATGGCACCAAAGATTTGGAGCTCTCAAACGTGAATCACACTTTATCACAACTTCACAAAACTAACCAACAAGTGCACTGGGTCATCCAGTAATACCTTACGTGAGTAAGGGTCAATCCCACGGAGATTGTTGGTATGAAGCAAGCTATGGTCATCTTGTAAATCTCAGTTAGGCGGATTCAAATGGTTATAATGGTTTTTGAATATAAAGATAAATAAAGCATAAAATAGAGATAAAGATACTTATGTAAATCATTGGTGGGAATTTCAGATAAGTGCATGGAGATGCTTTGTTCCTTCTGAATCTCTGCTTTCCTACTGCCTTCATCCAATCATTCTTACTCCTTTCCATAGCAAGCTGCATGTAGGGCATCACCGTTGTCAATGGCTACTTCCCATCCTCTCAGTGAAAATGGTCCAAATGCTCTGTCACAGCACGGCTAATCATCTGTCGGTTCTCGATCATGTCGAAATAGAATTCAGTGATTCTATTGCGTCTGTCACTACGCCCAACACTCACGAGTTTGAAACTTGTCACAGTCATTCAATCCCTGAATCCTACTCGGAATACCACAGACAAGGTTTAGACTTTCTAGATTCTCAAGAATGGCCGCCAATGGATTCTAGCTTATACCACGAAGATTCTGATTAAGGAATCCAAGAGATACTCATTCAATCGAAGGTAGAACGGAGGTGGTTGTCAGGCATGCGTTCATAGGTTGAGAATGGTGATGAGTGTCACGGATCATCACATTCATCATGTTGAAGTGCGAATGAACATCTTAGAATAAGAATAAGCAAGAATTGAATAGAAGAACAATAGTAATTGCATTAATACTCGAGGTACAGCAGAGCTCCACACCTTAATCTATGGTGTGTAGAAACTCTACCGTTGAAAATACATAAGTGATAGTGGTCCAGGCATGGCTGAGAGGCCAGCCTCCAAAACATGATCAATAGTCTCCTAAGATGAACAATCGATTAAAACTAAGACCAAAGATAAGACGCTAGTACAATAGTAAAAAGTTCTATTTATACTAAACTAGCTACTAGGGTTTACAGAAATAAGTCTAAGTGCAGAAATCCACTTCTGGGGCCCACTTTGGTGTGTGCTTGGGCTGATCTTGAGCTTTACACGTGCATAGGCTTCTCTTGGGGTTAAACGCCAAGTTGTAACGTATTTTTGGCGTTTAACTCTGATTTGTGACGTGTTTCTAGCGTTTTACTCCAGAATGCAGCATGAAACTGGCGTTGCATCATCTAAACTCGAATAAAGTGTAGACTATTATATATTAATGGAAAGTCCTGGATGTCTACCATCCAACGCAGTTAAAAGCGCACCATTTGGAGTTCTGTAGCTCCAGAAAATCCATTTCGAGTGCAGGGAGGTTAGAATCCAACAGCATCTGCAGTCCTTTTTCAGCCTCCTATCAGATTTTTGCTCAGGTCCCTCAATTTCAGCCGAAAAATACCTGAAATCACAGAAAAACACACAAACTCATAGTAAAGTCCAGAAATGTGAATTTTGCATAAAAACTAATAAAAACATCCCTAAAAGTAGCTAGATCCTACTAAAAACTACCTAAAACAATGCCAAAAAGTGTAAAAATTATCCGCTCATCAGTGAGCCGCTGACAACAAGTCTTGCCTCAACCTCCCGACATCCGGTATGCAAATTCTCCCCTTATATTTCCACAATCCTTCACGCCTCTTATCACCAACTTGTTGGCACAGTTTCTGAAACTTCTGCTCATCTTGCTGAGTCCCTTTGAATCTCCGTCTTGAACGTACTTGAAGTCTGCAACTGGTTCAAACAAGTTTTTCCGGCAACCTCACCAATGTCCATCTTAAGATCCACAACTTATCCACTAGCTCCTCTTCCTTAATACTCCTCCAAGCAATTGTTAAAGATTTCCGACTCAAAGCGTCTGCTACCATATTGACCTTTCCAGGGTGATAATTCATTTCAAAATCGTAGTCCTTAAGCAACTCCATCCATCTTCTCTAACACGTATTAAGCCCTTTCTGATCAAAGATGTACTTGAGAATCTTATCATCAGAAAAGACGCTAAACCTTATTCCTTACAAGTGGTGCTTCTAAATCTTCAGTGCCAACACAAATGCCGCTAATTTCAAAGTCATGAGTTGGGTAGTCCACCTCATACGGTCTCAGCTGACGCCATCATAAGACACCACATTCCTGTGTTGCATCAACACGCAACATAAACCCTTCAGAGAAGCATCACAGTACACTTCAAACGGTTCATGCGGTTCCGGTAAGATCAAAACAGGTGTTGACGTTAACTTCTGCTTCAAAGTTTGGAAACTCTCTTCACACTCCGACGCCCACAAGAGGCACCTTCTTTCTTGTCAACTTAATCATCGGTAGCGCAATCCAGGAAAATCCTTCAATGATTCTCTGGGAATATCCGGCTAAACCCAAGAAGCTTCTGACTTTCGTCACCGCTTGTTGGTCTTTCCTATTCCATCACCATTTCCACCTTAGAAGGATCTACGGTTATTCCTCTTTTGCTGACAACGTGACCTAATAACTTTATTTACTCCTTCCAGAACTCACATGTCGACAACTTAGCGTACCACTTCCGATGCGTCACTCTGATTATCGTCATTAAGAATCCAAAAATTTTTCTTAAATCAAATACCGATTTTGTAATATTTATCAAAACCTTTAAAATAACTTCAATCCAAATGAGTCCATTGTTAAAACCTTATCGAAAGAGTCAAAAACCGTTTATTTGTAAATCAAATAATTTAAAGCATGATTTGCCTAAATTCATTGAAACCTTTAAATCAAAACCTTTTCCATTTAAATCCCTGTTTGTTAAATTAATATTTACAATCCAAAATCACAATTTAACAAAATCATAGGACTCACTTTTCCTTTTTAAATCGTATCATTTGATCAAAGTTCCAATCTTAGTTTTGAAACCAAATCATTCAAAACAGTTCTTTCTAGACCAGATTACTATTGAGTTTCCTGAAAGGAGTCAAAATAGTTTAGTTGGAAGTTGCCTTCTTCAAATCATGATTTTCTTAAATTAAAACTTCTCAAATTGAATCCCTTTTTATAAGAGAAGTGGGAAACCATTTTCACAATTGAACAAAATCAGAGAACTCATTGTTCGTTTAAACTATATCTCTTAAATCAAGAGTTTCGACTAACTTTAAAAACCAAATTATTTAAGCCAAAGTTCCAAACCAAATTAGAAATCATCCTAAACCTTAAAACCGCAAAAAACATAGTTTAAAAACTGCAAAGGCGCCAGTCAGTACTTTCGTTGCCACTAGTGCTGAACCACACCTATCACCCATGCAGGGAACCGCCAAGACTTCTAGTCATACTTGTAACCCATTCCAGAACGTCCACTATGATCATTCGTCATCACAAGTCCAAATTTCTCGACTACCGCCACTAGAATCGTCTTTTCTCACAGTTTACTCCTAACAAAACCCTAAGCACTTGTAACCCTAACGACGGCTTTACAAAAGATAGAACCAAGCTATCCTCAGGTCTAGGCAAGATAAAACTCAAAGCATACGCTTACCTCTCATCGGAGGATACGACCCCGTCGCATCATGTGCATCCAAAGTACACACATGGCCTGACTGTTGATTCTGACCCTCATCTCCGTTCCTCCCACGGCGACAAAACTTAGATATATGCCCAGGTTTCCCACAATTATAGCATTGACCATTTCCTTTCGCCTGATGAAACTTAGCTTTGTTGCCCCTTCTGAAGTTCCCTTGACCTTGTAGATGCTGGGGAGTATGTCCATCTTTCTTGAAGTCTTGTCCCCTTGGTCCAAGGTAATCGTTGCGTTTCCTACTAGTATTTCGCCCATGAGTATTTCTTGACGAGGCTACCATCCTTACATATTCCTCAACAAACCTTGCCGTGTCCACCAATTCAGAAAATCTCCTCATCTTCAGTGGAGCCACAGCACGCCAGATTATCCTCTCTCAACCCCACTTCGTATCTGATGCATTTCCATTCCTCATAAGACTCAGGAGTACCCTGACTTATCCTCGAGAACCTAAAGAATTCCTCAAACTTGCTGGTGTATTCTGCTATAGTCATGGACCCTTGCTTCAGCTGCAAGAGCTCCAATTCTCTGGCCTTCCCTAATGACTCATAAAAGTACTTCCGGTAGAAAACTTCCTCGAATAATGCCCAGGTAATGTTCACGTTCTGTTGGTCTAGCAGTAGGCACTTTTCTTGCCACCATTGCTGAGCTTCTCCCACTGGTTGATAAGTCACATATTCCACGAACTTGTCATACGATACATGTTGAGTTAGCAATGCACGCGCCACAGCTTGAAACCAGTTGTCTGCTTCAGTATGGTTTGTCGAACCATTGAAAACTGGCGGGTCAACCTTCCAAAAACAGCTAGAGTTCTCGGAACACCTCTCAAGCTGTCCTCAGCACCTTCTCCGTTTTCGTTTCCACTTCCGGCCGGTTGGATTGACCTTTGTACAACTTGCAGAGTTACAGTAGCATTCGCTTCCATGGTGTTCGTCAGGTTCGTCATCGCCGCCAAGAACTCGGCATGGTTATTAGCCAATTGCTCATTCCTACTTTCTCGTGAACATGCTCGACCTCGTCTGCGAGTGGCTATTGGGTTTCCTGTCTACACCAAACAATCGATATCGAGGTGAGCACTCCCAATATCAAAAGCATAGTATTTCAATTAGCCCAAACAGGCACTCACAAACAAGCATGCTATAAAATATCAAGTAGATAACCTAAATAGCATGAAAGAAAAGACACATAGAGTATGCAATGAAGCACAATCGGTCCATCCCTCAGGCTCATGAGGACGAACCGCTCTGATACCACTAAATGTAACACCCTAATTAGCCTAAGCCTTACCTCGCGTCGTAAAACAAAGGTTAATCAAAGGTTATGACAGTTCTAAGCTTTTACATATATTATATAAAAGGAATTAGTAATATCTAGAAATCTGATGAAGAATATAGCTCAAAATATGGATTTTAAAAGCACAAAATGTACTAAGGAAACTACTGACTTAAATCATAAAGAACATGTATAGAATAACACAACACCATAGTATAATAGTATAATATCACAAGACTCTAGCCACAACTCGCGGAGTTTAAGCCGACTTGCCAGATACAGACCATATATAAAACCAGACAGTAAAAACAGCTTATACAAGTTTTGTTCTCTCAAATACAAGCCTCTAGGCTAAACAAAATACAAAAGTGACAGACTTCAAATGATATCTAGATCCTCCACTCCTGTTACCAAACAGACAACTCACCGAGGTGGGTTGAGATCTGCATCTGAAAAATACAACAGAAATATGGTATGAGAACCGGAGGTTTTCAGTATGGTAACAGTTCCCAGTGATGTAGGATATAAGACCCCGGGACGCCAAAGGCAATCCTAGACTCCATATCCATCACAAGATTCAAGCTTAAAGCATTCTAAGATAAATAAGCATAATATGTACATCCTTAACAAAACTTAAACCATTGCACCATAAAGGGTAATCTATCTTAAGGGATTTCTAATCTAGCTGAACACCGCTGTCCCACAGCCTTCACCAACCTAACCTCCATGCGATCCCATTGCCGTCGCCTTCCGAACCTCCTCAATCCTAGTAGAAAACACAGGTATATACAATACAAGTAAAACACATGTAGAGGCATATATAGCAGTTAATTCAAATAGCAATTAGACATGTTATACAGATAGGAAATCAATATCAAGTCGGCAAAGCATACAAACAGATAGAAAATGCATGTGATGAATGCCTGCCCTACTGGCTGTGATATCACATTGTCAGTTCAACTGCCAACCCGACACATCTCCATGAAGATGTTGCCCTTTGAAATCATGGTGTGGGGTGCCCTCGAGATATAGTGCTCGGATCACTATCCAGGGTTTTGTGCCTGTACGCTCTGATGATCTGAAGGGATGCTAGCGGGATGTAATACCTCCGACCTCAGATCTAAGCACAAGCAGGATGAACCACCGCCCTTACGCCGCCGCCACTACCTCGACAGGCGGGATCCGACCTCGGCCCCTGCCGGGCGCATAACGTATCATAATCTCAATGAAAAGTAGCACAGTGGTTTTCAAAAATATTTTTAGTGCAAGATGGATCCATCACTTCATTCATCACACATCATCAAGCCTTCCTCAGTACACCAGAAACCTAATACTCTGTTTGCTAACTTTTCCAAATAATAGCGTCTAAAACCCTTAAACTATTTCCCAGGTTTGAGTATCTAAAAATATGCCCAAAGGTCTTAAAAAGGTGTTATAGAAGCTTACAACCTCGTCAAGAAGGTGAAATAGTTGAAAACAAAGCAAAATTTGAGAAACAGGGCGTGTGCATCCACACAGGGGTGTGCGTGCGCACATCCAGGAAATTTTTAAAAGTGTGCGTACGCATAGGTGTCAAAACATACAAAGGTCTGTTCACTCGCACAACCTGTGCCAGCGCCCCCAACAGACTGGCTTCCCCAACGTATGCGTGCGCACAGGTTGCAATTTTCCTATTGGTATGCGCGCGCTCAAGCTATGCCAGCACTGCAAGAAGACTGCCCGCCTCTGCGTGTACGGACGCATAGGTCTGTGCGTGTGCACAGGTGACAATTTTTGCAGAATATGCGTGCGCATAAGGCTGTGCGTGCACACATACCAGAAAACTCATAATTTTGTAACTTTGCAGAATTTCGAATTTTCAACACCAACTTTGAATGATCATAACTTCCTCTACAAGATTTTAAATTTTACAAACTTTATATCGATTTAAAGGGTTTTCTAAGATCTTCAATTTTAGAAAAGTTTCAATCAATTTTGAAAACCGAGGCAAGAGTTATTATTAGACAAGGTTTACCAAAATTCAACTTTTACCCAAAATCAGAATTTCCTCAATTCCTTCATAAAACCCAACCAAACCAACCCAAACCATTCCAACATTATTCAAAATCATATATCAACCTTATTATAACTCATATATCAAACTTCATTGTCCATCATTCACAACATCAACATTATCAAAATTTCATTGTCCATCATTCACAACATCAACATTATTATAACTCATATATCAAACTTCATCAACAATTTTTTCCAACTATAATACCAATCAATTGACACCAACATCACATTTATCAACATAATCCACTACTCAACTTCACAAATCATTCATCCTTATGATATCACTATTAATCATCATTATCAACTCAAAATTCGTCATTTCATCAAACATCATCATACAATAACATCCAACAATTCATCAACCATTTAAGTCCAATTCTATCCTATGGGTCACTAGCCTAAGTGTCCATGAATATCATATACTACATATAGGAAACCGAAACCATACCTTGGCCGATTCCCAATATGAACCAAATGAGCTTTCTGATAAACCCCATTTTTAGGGTTTATCTTATATAAATTTTGGGGGTTTTTTCAACGATCTTCCACACTTATTCATGTAAAAATGCATGATTTGGTGTTTCTTTCCCAATTTCACCTTGTAGATGAAAGCATACTTCTTTCGTATTGAATTAGATATATTTTAATCCTTCTCTATTACCATTCGATGCCGTGATCCATGTGTTAAGTGATTTCAGAGCTTATAGGGCAAGGATGGCTTGGAGGAGAGGATAGGAGCATGCAAAAAGGAAAGGAGCATGGAATTGAAGCTTTGGAATTTCGAGCAAGGGCGTGCACGTGCACCTGGCACGTACGCGTGGATACACACTGAAGTGACCAGTGCGAAGGAGCCGAAGCCAAGAGCCGACGTATTTAGCGGCTGAGCCAGAACCTCCAGAGATGCGTACGCGTGCTGTGCGCGTATGCGCCGATGGCCGCACGTGATTTTTTAAGAAGAAAATGTGACCAGCAATTTCAAGCAGTTACCAACCCTATTTTGGGGCAGAGTTCTGGCGGGAAAAGCTTAAGTAGACCAAGGATTGAAGGACTTGAGACCTATTCACTCATTAGGCACATTTTCTAGATATTTTTCCATTAGGTAGTTACATTTTTGGTAGAGGGAGAAGCTCCAACCTCTCTCTAGGATTTCACTCTCCATTGCGATTTTCCTTTGATTTCTTGGTGAGATCAATTGCTAATTCACTTTTGCTTTAATACAAATTGTAGATCCACTCTTCTCCTATTCTCAATTTGTGTTCTTTTGATTCATCTATTCTAGATATATGAATGCTTTGTTATTTTGATTTGGATCAATGAATTGAGGTATTTTCATGATCATCCATTGTAATTGTTTGATTGTTTGATGATTGTTGTTTGAATTCAACTCATTTCTCTCAATCTCATAATGTCTTCTATGAATGCTCACCAAATGTTTGATGAAATGATAACCCTAACTATGTAGTAAAATTTCCTTACTTGGCTTAGGGGTTGAATTATTGGAGACACTTGAGTAGTAGATCTCAATTGTTGATTGAGAATTGAGAATTGCTAATTGGTTTGGAGTGCACTAAAGCTAAACTTCCTATGGGTTAGGCTAGGACTTGTGGCTCAAGTTAGTTCCTCTCACTTGACTTTCCTCCAATATTAGGGGTTAACTAAGTGAAGCAACACTCAATTACTATCACAATTAAGGGAAACTATAATGATAGGACTTCTAATATTCACCTTTGGCCAAGGCTTTTATCTTGATTAATTGTTGTCTACTATTGTTAGCTTACATTCTCGTACCAACTCTCAAAAATCACAAAGGACTTCCTAATCAATAATGTGCATTCTAAGGCGATTCCTAGGGAGGACGACTCGGGACTCATACTCTCGAATATAGATTGTAGAATTGTTTGATGCGGAATTTACATGTTGGTTAGACTATACTTGCGATTGGGCTTATTGTCACTTCTATACCAACATAAAAATAACATTCATCAAAATGGCGCCATGGCCGGGGAGTTGCTTATATGTGCCATGTTATTGTTTAGTGTGAATATGTGTATATGTACATACTTGCAATTTCTCTTGATTGTTTGTTTATTTTATTGCTAGTTAGGATTGATATTTGCTTAATTCCATTTGTTGTCATGAGTTTTATATTCCCTTCATTGTATGATGCGTTCACTACCGAATCAGAGCTTAGCACCATTTGATCCGGAAATAGAAAGAACTTTACTTCACCTAAGGCAAGCTCGGAGGTGGTTAACCTTTGAGGAGGTTGAAAAGGTTTATACCAATTCACCAACCCTATCCAAAGTGGACTCCGAACCGTCATCCGAAGAAGGCACTAGCTATTCTTCCTTTGATACTACTAATACTTCTTCTCTTGATCTAGGTGCGACACTATGGCCACTTCAAGGAGGGTTACTCTCAAGGAAGCGGGTGCACCGGACTTTGTTCTTCAACCTCTTCATGTGCTTCATCCAAACTTGAATGCGAATTTTGAACTCAAGACCGCATTGATTCATCTCTTACCTAAGTTTCATGGACTTCCCGCACAAGATCCTATTAGACACCTCAAGGACTTTCATGGTGTATGCTCAACAACTAGGTGGGAAGGATCCGATGAAGTTGCTATATGGTTGTTCGCCTTCCCATTCTCTCTTGAGGGAAGAGTCAAGGAGTGGTTTTACACTTTGCCTAGTGATGTTGTTGCCAATTGGGACTTGCTTAGAAGAGCATTCTTCGATAAATTCTTGCCCACGAAAATGACGGACAAGCTAAGAAAAGAGATCTCTATGATTGTACAAGGCAAAACGGAGACTCTATACGAGTATTCGGAGCGGTTTCGCAAGCTCCTTGACTCTTGTCCTAACCACATGATTGATACTCAAGTTTTGCTTAGCTACATATGACAAGGAATGAGAAAGCAAGACAAGAATTTATTGGATGCCTCAAGCAACGGTTCTTTGTCTAAGTATAGGACGGCAGAGGAGGCTTGGCAACTCATTGGCGACTTGGTCGAGTCCACTCAACATGCTAGACAGAGAATTAACCGCCCAAAGACCGTAAATGAAGTCTCCACTAGTAGTGAAACTTCCACCCTTGCCAAATCCTTGGGTGAGATGACAAACATTCCAAAGCAACTTCAACTTGGTCAACAACAAACCTCAACAACAACCTCAACCTCTACCACCCCCTCAACAACATAGTCAACAATTGGTCCCCCAAAAAGTCTGTGGCATTTGTTCTTGCTATTCCCACTATACGAACGAATGTCCAAGCCTTCAAGAAGATAACACCTTGGCGGCTACTCATAACTTCTATGACCGCCCGAATCAAGGATACTACCAACAAGGCGGTAATTTCAACCAAGGGTACCCTCACCAAGGAGGCAATTTACCAAGAAGGAGGAAGGGATAATGGAGGCAACCAAAGATGGAACAACAACAACTCACAAAATCGATACCCACAAAATCAACCATACCCTCAACAAAACCAAGCAAGAAATTACCAAACCTACCAACCACCACACCAAAGACAACCACCTCAACCCAATCAACCACAAGACCCTCAAATCACATACCCTTCCACTTCTCCCAATCAAGATGATACACTCCATGCCATTCTCAAAGGCCAAAAAGAACTTCAAACTAAACTTGCCTCCGATCTTACCAGTCTAACCTCTACTCTACAAGCTCTTCTTGCACGCATGGAACCACCTTCTACTTTCAACCCTCAAGCCTCGAGTTCTAGTGCTATTCCTTCACAACCTGTACCCAATCCCAAGGGTGGCATCAATGCCATTACCCTGAGATCCGAAACACAATTGCAAGAAAGGAAGAAAAAAGGAACCAAGCCCTATAATAGTAACTCAAGATGATGAGGGAATTGAGATAGAAGAAGTTGAAGAGGAAGAAGAAGCACAAGTGGTAGTTGAAGATGAAATCTTTCAACCAACAAATGAAGTCTCCAAAGTTGAGGATGCCTTGGAGGAAGAAATTTCTCAACCAATCCCATTTCCAACTTTAACAAGGAAAGCTAGGAAGCGTGTAAAACTTGACCCCAAAATGGTGGAGATGTTCAAGAAAGTTAAGGTAACTATTCCTCTCTTTGACGTTATCCATCAAGTACCTAAGTATGTAAAATTTCTCAAGGATTTATGTATGAACAAAGATAGAATCCATGAGTTAGAAACTATTCCATTGGAGAGTTCTATTTCGGCTTTGATAGGAGCATTTCCCGAGAAGCATGATGATCCGGGCCCATGCATGGTTACTTGTACCGTAGATGGAGTTCAATTCCTTGATTGTATGTGTGATCTCGGTGCATGCGTTAGTATTATGCCTCTTTCCATTTATTGTTTATTGAAGCTACCACCATTGAGTCGGTCGGTGGCTAGGTTTGTCTTAGTGGATAAGAGCATAATAACCGTGATGGGTGTGGCGGAAGACGTATTGGTGAACATAAAAGGGTTGGTGTTTCCAATCGATTTTTATGTCCTTAAGATGTCATCAAGTGGAGCTGAAAGGACATAATCTATCCTACTGGGGGAGGCCATTTTTGAGGACCTCTAGATTCAAGTTGGATGCCCATTCGGGAACCTACTCATTTGAGATAGATGGGAGAGTCGTGAGTTTTAGCTTAGAAGAAGCCATGAAGCACCCATCGGAGAACCATTCCATATTCCGGTGTGATCTAATTGACAACATTGTGGCCGAAGTGCATTATGCAAAGTTAGATGATAAGTATATGATTGAAGAAGTAAGTGAAGACCCAAGTGAAGTGAACATATTACCCAATCCGGACCCTCCGGAAGTTCAAGTGTCAAGTCAAGGCCAAAAGCTAGAATTGAAGCCACTACCGCCCTACCTAAAGTACTCATACCTTGATGAAGCCCACAAGTTCCTGGTAATTGTTGCAAAGGAACTCACTTCTCCACAAGAAGAAAAGTTGCTATGTGTTTTGAGGAAGAATAAAAGGGCAATAGGGTGGAGCTTAGCGGATCTAATGGGAATAAGCCCCCAAGTATGCGAGCACCGAATATTCCTAGAGGAAGGAGCTAGACCTGTTTAACAACCTCAAAGGCGACTAAATCCTACCATTCTAGAGGTTGTGAAAAAAGAGGTTACCCGGTTATTAGAAGCGGACATCTTCTACCCCATTTCGGATAGTGAACGGGTGAGTCCCATTCAAGTTGTGCCAAAGAAGTCCGGGGTGACCACCATTAAAAATGAGAACGGAGAGCTTATAGCAACAAGGGTGCTAAACTCTTGGCGAGTGTGCATTGACTACCGAAGGTTGAACACGACCACTAGAAAGGATCATTTTCCTATACCGTTTATCGATCAAATGCTTGATCGGTTATCCGGTAAATCTCATTATTGTTTTCTAGACGGCTATTCGGGGTACTTCCAAATACACATTGCTCTAGAGGACCAAGAAAAAACAACATTTACTTGCCCCTTTAGAACTTATGCCTATAAGCGTATGCCATTCGGCTTATGCAATGCACTGGCAACTTTCCAAAGGTGCATGATGAGCATATTTGCGGATTTCCTAGTGCAATGTATGGAATTTTTCATGGATGACTTTAGCGTATATGGTCATTCTTTTGATCGTTGCTTGGCTAATCTTGAAAAAGTCTTGGAAAGATGCACTAAATCAAACCTTGTCTTAAATTTTGAAAAGTGCCATTTTATGGTTAGGCAAGGCATTGTTTTAGGACATATTATTTCCAGAGAACGCATTTTCATAGATCCCGCAAATATCAATGTTATATCTAGCTTGCCTTACCCCTCCTCCGAGAGGAAAGTCCGTTCGTTCCTTGGACATGCAGGATTTTACCGAAGATCTATCAAGGACTTTAGTAAGGTAGCATTGCCACTATCTTGATTGTTGCTAAAGGACATTGAGTTTGATCTAAGCAAGGAGTGCATTGAGGCTTTTGACAAGCTCAAGGTAGCATTGACCCAAGCTCCCATCGTGAGAGGGCCGGATTGGAGTCGACCGTTAGAAATAATGTGTGATGCTTCAAACTATGCGGTGGGAGCCGCGTTAGCACAACGTGAGGATAAGAATCCATATGTCATAGCCTATGCATCAAAAACACTAGATGGAGCCCAATCCAACTACACTACTACCGAAAAAGAACTCTTGGCTATTGTTTTTGCTTTGGATAAATTCCGAGCTTATCTTCTTAGTTCTAAGGTAGTAGTGTATTTGGATCATGCGGCGTTAAAGTATTTGTTCTCTAAAAAGGAATCCAAGCCGAGATTGATTAGACGGGTTCTATTATTGCAAGAATTTGACATGGAAATCAAAGATAGGAGTGGTTCGCAAAACCTAGTGGCGGATCACTTAAGTCGCCTTGAACACAATAAAGGCGATGCCACTCCTATTAATGATTCTTTTCCCCTTGAGGGCTTGCATGCAATCTCGGAGGCCATTCCTTGGTATGCACCAATGGCCAATTACTTGGTATCCCGCACCTTTCCTCCCAATATCTCCAAGCATCAAAAGGATAAGCTAAAAAGCGAATCCAAATACTATGTATGGGATGACCCGTACCTTTGGAGATGTGGAGCAGACCAAGTAATTCGGAGGTGCATTCCACAAACCGAATTCCACTCAATCTTGGAAGCTTGCCATTCCTCCGAGGGAGGTGGACATTATGGACCTCAAAGGACGGCAAGGAAAATCCTTGATTGTGGATTTTGGTAGCCAACTATTTTCAAGGACTCTTCTTTCTTTTGTAAATCTTGTTCTCATTGCCTTAGGTTTGGTAATATCTCCAAAAAGGATGAAATATCCCAACAAACTATACTATTTTGTGAAATCTTTGACGTATGAGGTATTAACTTTATGGGGCCATTCCCAAACTCTAACGGTTTTCTCTACATTTTACTTGCCATTGATTATGTGTCCAAATGGGTGGAAGCGATACCCACCCGGACGAACGATGCTAATGTTGTCCTTTCTTTTGTAAGAAATAACATAATTTGTCATTTTGGATCACCACAAGCAATCGTGAGTGACCAAGGTTCACACTTTTGCAACAAAAAGAATGGAGGGACTAATGAAGAAATACAGTATCATACATAAAGTAGCCATGGCCTATCACCCACAAACAAACGGCCAAGCCAAAGTTTCCAACCGGGAGATCAAGCGTGTGTTGGAAAGGATTGTGAAGCCTAATAGAAAGGATTGGAGTGCCAAGCTTACCGATGCACTTTGGGCCTACCGAACGGCATACAAACGCCGATTGGCATGAGCCCCTTTCGGTTGGTGTATGGTAAAGCTTGCCATCTACCGGTGGAAGTCGAGGATAGAGCATATTGGGACGTCAAGGAGTGCAATCCAAGCTTGGGTGGAGCTGGAATTGAGAGAAAGCTTCAATTGGAGGAATTAGAGTGTTTCAGACTAGAAGCCTATGAGAACTCTAGACTTTACAAGGAGAAAATGAAAGCCGTGCATGACAAGAACATAAGAAGAAGAGAGTTTAAAGCCGGCGATCTAGTCCTCCTTTACAACTCAAGATTGAGATTGTTGCCTGGAAAACTAAGGTCAAGATGGGAAGGATCCTATCAAGTAGAAAAAGCAGAACCATATGGAGTCTACTGACAGCTTTCCGGTTCTTTCATTTCTTCATGAGTTCTCCAACTTTTCATGCTTCTTTCTTCATTCCCTTGATCCAATCTTTGCCTCCTAAACCTTAAATCACTTAACAAACATATCAAGGCATCTAATGGAATCAAGGAGAATTAGATTTAGCTATTTTATGACCTAAAAAGCATGTTTTCACTCTTAAGCACAATTAAAGGAGAATATACAAAACCATGCTATTTCATTGAATAAATGTGGGTAAAAGGTGATAAAATCCCCTAAATTCAATACAAGATAAACCGTCAAATTGGGGTTTGTCATCTACCACTTGCGCCATCCCTCATGTTCCGATATCTTCAAGGTTAATGGGCACCGTCTCAAGTTGTATCATGGTGAGCAAATGAGGAGAAACAAGGAGATTGAGGTATTCCTCTTGGAAGATCCTCCTCTCGGCAAAGCAAATTGAGCTAGTGAAGGTCCAACTTAAGGATATTAAACAAAAGTGCTAGGTAGGAGACACCCCATCATGGTGAGATCTATCCTTTTGACTCTTTTGTACATAATTGATTTGTGATTGCTTAGCTATTGAATTGTTTAGTTATATTTAATTGAAGTTCCCTTGGATGGATTGCTTATGAGAATTTGCACTATTTCTAAATAGATAGGTTGTTGGTATGGTAGCAAACACCCCAATTTTTAGGTTATACATGGAGTTTTGGGTGCTTTTGGCCCCTTTGGCTAGCTACCTACGGAAATTGTGATAAATGTGCATTTTTCATGTCCATGAAAAAAAGGGGGGTGCCCGCACGCTGTACGCATGCGCGCCCATATGCGGATGCAGCCTCTGGTGCCAAATTCCAAAGAGTTTGGCCAGCACTGAGTCAGCATTTTGGCCCGCGCATAAATACCTCCGCGCGTGCGCGCACCTAGCACGTACGCGCCGATCTGCTATTTCCCGAACCGACACGCAAGCGCACAGTGCGCTTCCGCGCCGATCGCCCTGCACGCATCTCTCGTATCTTTTCCAGAGAGTTGTGGCAACACTAGGCTGGCACTATGCTGGGAGCACAACTCCATTGCCGCGTAGGTGCACCTACCGCCTTCGCGCCCATCTGCTCACTTCCACATCCGTGCGTGCGCGCACCATGCGTGTGCACGCCACCATTCTTGCAACCAGCGCCTGGTTCATAGACCCGAGAGTTGTGCGTATTCTGGGCAAACATTGTGCCATCAGCACAGCCACATCCGCCCATGTGCGCACTGATGAGCGGCTATTTTATACGCTTTTTTGGGGGTAATTTCATGTAGATTTTAGTATGTTTTAATTAGTTTTTAGTAGAATATTATTAGTTTTTAGGCAAAAATTATATTTCTGGACTTTACTATGAGTTTGTGTGTTTTTCTGTGATTTCAGGTATTTTCTGGCTGAAATTGAGGGAGCTGAGCAAAAATCTGAGTTAGGCTGAAAAAGGACTGCTGATACTGCTGGATTCTGACCTCCCTGCACTCGAAATGGATTTTCTAGAGCTACAAGAGTACAATTGGCGCGCTCTCAACGGCGTTGGAAAGTATACATCCAGGGCTTTCCAGCAATATAAAATAGTCTATACTTTGCGCGAAGATAGATGATGTAAACTGGCGTTAAACGCCAGTATCATGCTGCTGTCTGGCGTCCAGCGCCAGAAACAGGTTACAAGCTGGAGTTCAACGCCAGAAACAGGTTACAACCTGGAGTTGAACGCCCAAAACAGCCCCAGGCACGTGAGAAGCTTAAGTCTCAGCCCCAGCACGCACCAAGTGGGCCCCAGAAGTGGATTTCTGTACTATCTATCATAGTTTACTCATTTTCTGCAACCCTAGGTTACTAGTTTACTATTTAAACAACTTCTAGAGATTTACTTTGCACCTCATGACATTTTAGATCTAAAATTTGTACCTTTTGGCAGCATGAGTCTCTAAACTCCATTGTTAGGGGTGAGGAGCTATGCAGCGTCTCGATGAATTAATACAATTACCTTTGTTTTCCATTTAAACACGCTTGTTCCTATCTAAGATGTTCATTCGCGCTTAAACATGAAGAAGGTGATGATCCGTGACACTCATCACCTTCCTCAGATCCACGAACGTGTGCCTGACAACCACCTCCGTTCTACATCAGACTGAATGAGCTTCTCTTAGATTCCTTAATCAGAATCTTCGTGGTATAAGCTAGAATTGATGGCGGCCACTCTTGAGGATCCGGAAGGTCTAAACCTTGTCTGTGGTATTCCGAGTAGGATTCAAGGATTGAATGGCTGTGACGAGCTTCAAACTCGCGAGTGCTGGGCGTGATGACAAACGCAAAAGGATCAATGGATCCTATTCCAACATGATCGAGAACCAACAGCTGATTAGCCGTGCTGTGACAGAGCATCTGGACCATTTTCACTGAGAGGATGGGAGGTAGCCACTGACAATGGTGACACCCTACATACAGCTTGCCATGGAAGGAGCCTTGCGTGTGGAAAAGGATTTCAAGGAAGAGTCGAAGTTCAGAGGACAAAGCATCTCCAAAACCCCAACATATTCTTCATTAATAAAGTAACAATTACTTATCCCAAACACTTTTACTTCTTACAATTAAATTCAAATAACCTTATTGACATCCTAACTAAGATTAATAAAATAAACATAGATTGCTTCAAACCAATAATCTCTGTGGGATCGACCCTTACTCACGTAAGGTATTACTTGGACGACCCAGTGCACTTGCTGGTTAGTTGTGCGGATTGCAAAAGTGTGATTGCAATTTCGTGCACCAAGTTTTTGGCGCCGTTGCCGGGGATTTTTCGAGTTTGAACAACTAAAGGTTTATTTTGTTGCTTAGATTAGGAAGAATTTATCCTTTTTTTTCACTAGAATTGCATCTTTTATTATTCCTTTTTAAAAAAAAATTTTTCAAAAATATTATTTTTCTTTATCAATTTTTAATTTTTTTTTCGTGAGTTTAGTGTCTTTTTCTAAGTTTGGTGTCAATTGCATATTTTATATTTTTCTTTAACTTTTCGAATTTGTGTCCTTTGTTCTTCATTGATCTTCAAGTTGTTCTTGTTTATTTTTCTTGTTTGATCTTGAGTTTTTCTTGTTTGGTGTCTTTTCTTGTTTTTCTTATGCTTTTTCAAAACATTAACTTTCAAAAATTATACTTTTATCCATAAAAATAATACATCTTTAAAATACGTTACATTTTTAGCTCAGTTGGTTATAGCGTTGGCTTATGTTCTTGGCAATTGGGCATCTTCTTTTTAAAATCTCTTTTCAAAAATAATTTTTCTTAAGTTAATCTTGTACCAAACTTTAAGTTTGGTGTTTTCTTGTTGATCTTTCTTTAAATTTCGAAAATTTATCTTGGTTTTCTAAAAATTTTAAGTTTGGTGTTCTTTCTTTTGTTCTTGGTGTTCTTGTGAATCTTCAAGGTGTTCTTGAGTCTTTCTTGTGTTTTGATCTTAAAATTTTTAAGTTTGGTGTTCCTTGGTGTTTTTCCTCCAAAATTTTCGAAAATAAGGAGCATTAGATCTAAAAATTTTAAGTCTTGTGTCTTTTGTGTGTTTTTCTCTTTCATCATAAAATTCAAAATTCAAAAAAAAATATATTTTCTAACTAATTTTAAACTACATTTTCGAAAATTTTATAAAAAAAAAATTCAGATTTCAATTTCTAAATTTTTCAATTCTTATCTTTTTAATATATATTTTATTATCTTTTTCAAAAATTTTATCCTAACCACTTTCTCCTTTTCCTCAAAATTTTCGAAAAATCTTCAAAAAAATATATATATATTTTCATTTTTTTATTTTATTTCATTTTTATTTGCTTTATTTTTATTTTATTTTATAAAATAAATTTTTATAAAATAAATAATATCAACATACATACCATCTCCCTTGCTCCATCATGGAACTAAGTGGAAATGCACAGTCCAAGAAGACTCTGGGGTCATATGCTAGCCCCACTACTGCTCCATATGGGAGTAGTATCTATATACCCTCCATTGGAGTTAGTAGCTTTGAGTTGAATCCTCAGCTCATTATCATGGTGCAGCAAAGCTACCAGTATTCCGGTCTTCCACATGAAGAACCTACAGAGTTTCTGGTACAATTTTTACAAATTGCTGACACAGTACGTGATAAGGAAGTAGATCAGGATGTCTACAGATTATTACTGTTTCCATTTGCTGTAAAAGATCAAGCTAAGAGGTGGTTAAATAACCAACCTAAGAACAGCATAAAAACATGGAAACAGCTGTCAGAAAAATTCCTGAATCACTATTTCCCTCCAAAACGGATGACACAGCTAAGGCTAAGCATCCAAGGCTTCAAACAAGGAGATAATGAATCCCTTTATGATGCCTGGGAGAGATACAGAGAGATGCTAAGAAAATACCCCTCTGAGATGTTTTCAGAGTGGGTGCAATTAGACATCTTCTACTATGGGCTTACAGAAAAAGCTCAGATTTCTTTAGATCACTCAGCTGGTGGATCTATACATATGAGAAAAATAATTGAAGAAGCTCAAGAGCTTATTGATATAGTTGCCAGAAATCAGCATCTGTACCTAAGCAGTGAATCTTCCATGAAAGAAGAAGCTAAAACAGTAACTGCTGAACTCAGTCTTGTGGATCAGGCTAATGAATTCAATCAGCAATTAGACTTTCTAACCCAGCAGCTAGCCGAATTCAAGGAAATACTACAAGAAACAAGAATGGCTAACAGGAATATGGAAGTACAGTTAAAGCAAACAGAAAAGCAACTGTCAAAACAAATATCAGAAGAATGCCAAGCAGTTCAATTAAGAAGTGGGAAAACATTAAATACCCCACTTCAAAGCAGCAGGAAGCCAAGAAATGAACAAATGGCTACTCAAAATCCCTATGAGGACAATCAGAGCCCAGAGAGGAATAATGCTGGCGCTGAACGCCCAGACCATGCTCATTCCTGGCGTTCAACGCTAGAAACAAGCATGAATCTGGCGTTGAACGCCCAAAGGGAGCACAGTTCTAGCGTTCAGACGCTAGTAACAGATAAGGAGTAGGCGTCTAACGCCACTCCAGCTTCCACCCCTGGCATTCAAACGCCAGTGGGGGATCAGTCACATACAAGTGCTGATAATAACCCTTCTAAAAAGGCTTCCCAACCCACTTCTGTAGGTAATAAACCTGCATCAACTAAGGTTGAGAAATATAAAGCCAGAATGCCTTATCCTCAAAAACTCTGTCAAGCGGAACAGGATAAGCAATTTGCCCGCTTTGCAGACTATCTCAGAACTCTTGAAAAGATTCCGTTTGCAGAAGCACTTGAGAAAATACCCTCTTATGCTAAGTTCATGAAAGAGATCTTAAGTCATAAGAAGGATTGGAGAGAAACTGAAAAAGTTTACCTCACTGAAGAATGTAGTGCAGTCATTCTGAAAAGCTTACCTGAGAAGCTTAAAGACCCCGGGAGCTTTATGATACCATGCACATTAGAGGGTAATTGTACCAAGCAAGCTCTATCTGATCTTGGGGCAAGTATCAACCTAATACCTGCATCTATTATCACAAAGCTTGGTTTGACTGAAGAAGTCAAACCAACCCGGATATGTCTTCAACTTGCTGATGGCTCCATTAAATACCCATCAGGCGTGATTGAAGACATGATTGTCAAGGTTGGGCCATTTGCCTTTCCTACTGACTTTGTGGTGCCGGAAATAGAGGAGCACAAGAGTGCAACTCTCATTCTAGGAAGACCTTTCCTAGCAACTGGCCGAACCCTCATTGATGTTCAAAAAGGGGAAGTAACCCTGAGAGTCAATGAGGAGGAGTTCAAGTTGAATGTTGTCAAAGCTATGCAACATCCAGACACCCCAAATAACTGCATGAGTGTTGAAATCATTGACTCTCTGGTAAGAGAAGTCAATATGGCTGAGAGTCTCGAATCAGAGCTAGAGGACATCTTTAAAGATGTTCAGCCTGATTTGGAGGAATCAGAGAGAATAATAGAACCTCTGAAAATCCCTCAGGAAGAGGAGAAACCTCCTAAACCCGAGCTCAAACCATTACCACCATCCCTGAAATATGCATTTTTGGGAGAAGGTGATACCTTTCCTGTAATCATAAGCTCTACCTTAGAGCCACAGGAAGAGGAAGCACTAATTCAAGTGCTAAGGATACACAAGACAGCTCTTGGGTGGTCCATCAGTGATCTTAAGGGCATTAGCCCAGCCAGATGCATGCACAAGATCCTATTGGAGGGTGACGCCAAGCCAGTGGTTCAACCACAAAGGCGGCTGAATCCAGCCATGAAGGAAGTGGTGCAAAAGGAGGTCACTAAATTACTAGAGGCTGGGATTATTTATCCTATTTCTGACAGCCCCTGGGTAAGCCCTGTCCAAGTTGTCCCTAAGAAAGGTGGCATGACAGTGGTTGGTGCGTGAAATTGTGATCACTACAACTTCGCACAACTAACCAGCAAGTGCACTGGGTCGTCCAAGTAATACCTTACGTGAGTAAGGGTCGATCCCACGGAGATTGTTGCTATGAAGCAAGCTATGGTCACCTTGTAAATCTCAGTCAGGCAGACTCAAATGGGTATGATGATAAACGAATAAAGCATAAAGATAAAGATAGAGATACTTATGTATATCATTGGTGAGAGCTTCAGACAAGCGTATGAAGATGCCTTCCCTTCCGTCTCTCTGCTTTCCTACAGTCTTCATCCAATCCTTCTTACTCCTTTCCATGGCAAGCTTATGCAAGGGTTTCACCGTTGTCAGTGGCTACCTCCCATCCTCTCATTGGAAATGTTCAACGCACCCTGTCACGGCACGGCTATCCATCTGTCGGTTCTCAATCAGGCCGGAATAGAATCCAGTGATTCTTTTGCGTCTGTCACTAACGCCCCGCCCTCAGGAGTTTGAAGCACGTCACAGTCATTCAATCATTGAATCCTACTCAGAATACCACAGACAAGGTTAGACCTTCCGGATTCTCTTGAATGCCGCCATCAGTTCTCGCCTATACCACGAAGATTCCGGTTAAAGAATCCAAGAGATAAACACTAGAGCCTTGGTTGCTTGTAGAACAGAAGTGGTTGTCAGTCACTTTGTTCATAAGTGAGAATGATGATGAGTGTCACGGATCATCACATTCATCAAGTTGAAGAACAAGTGATATCTTGGACAAAGAACAAGCGGATTTGAATAGAAGAACAATAGTAATTGCATTAATACTCGAGGTACAGCAGAGCTCCACACCTTAATCTATGGTGTGTAGAAACTCCACCGTTGAAAATACATAAGAACAAAAGTGATCATTGGTTTCAGCCCCAGAGAGGGAACCAGAAGAACCAAGATCTGATCTAAGAACTAGATGTCCAAAGATGAAAAATACAATAGTAAAAGGTCCTATATATAGAGAACTAGTAGCCTAGGGTGTATAGAGATGAGTAAATGACATAAAAATCCACTTCCGGGCCCACTTGGTGTGTGCTTGGGCTGAGCAATGAAGAAATTTCGTGTAGAGACTCTTCTTGGAGTTAAACGCCAGCTTTTATGCCAGTTTGGGCGTTTAACTCCCATTTGGGTGCCAGTTCCAGCGTTTAACGCTGGGATTTCTGAGGGTGACTTTGAACGCCGGTTTGGGCCATCAAATCTTAGACAAAGTATGAACTATCATATATTGCTGGAAAGCCCAGGATGTCTACTTTCCAACGCCGTTGAGAGCGCGCCAATTGGGGTTCTGTAGCTCCAGAAAATCCACTTCGAGTGCAGGGAGGTCAGAATCCAACAGTATCTGCAGTCCTTTTGAGTCTCTGAATCAGATTTTTGCTCAGATCCCTCAATTTCAGCCAGAAAATACCTGAAATCACAGAAAAACACACAAACTCATAGTAAAGTCTAGAAAAGTGAATTTTAACTAAAAACTAATAAAAATATACTAAAAACTCAACTAAATATACTAAAAACATACTAAAAACAATGCCAAAAAGCGTATAAATTATCCGCTCATCACAACACCAAACTTAAATTGTTGCTTGTCCCCAAGCAACTGAAAATCAAATAAGATAAAAAGAAGAGAATATACTATAGACTCCAAATTATCAATGAAACTTAGCTCCAAATTAGATGAGCGGGACTAGTAGCTTTTTGCCTCCAAACAGTTTTGGCATCTCACTTTATCCTTTGAGATTCAGAATGATTGGCTTCTTTAGGAACTCAGAATCCAGATAGTGTTATTGATTCTCCTAGTTAAGTATGATGATTCTTGAACACAGCTACTTTATGAGTCTTGGCCGTGGCCCAAAGCACTCTGTCTTCCAGTATTACCACCGGATACATACATGCCACAGACACATAATTGGGTGAACCTTTTCAGATTGTGACTCAGCTTTGCTAGAGTCCCCAATTAGAGGTGTCCAGGGTTCTTAAGCACACTCTTTTTGCCTTGGATCACAACTTTCTTTCTTTCTTTTTCTTTCTTTTTCTTTTTCTCCCTTTTCTTTCGTTTTTCTCCTTCTCTCTTTTTTTTTCTTTTTTTTTTTGTATTCACTGTTTTTTCTTGCTTCAAGAATCATTTTTATGATTTTTCAGATCCTCAGTAACATGTCTCCTTTTTCATCATTCTTTCAAGAGCCAACAATTTTAACATTCATGAACCACAAATTCAAAAGACATATGCACTGTTCAAGCATACATTCAGAAAACAAAAAGTATTGTCACCACATCAAACTAATTAAGCTAGTTTTAAAGATGAATTTGAAATCCTGTACTTCTTGTTCTTTTGTGATAAAAATAGTTTTCTTTTAAGAAAGGTGATGGATTCATAGGACATTCATAACTTTAAGGCATAGACACTAAGATACTAATGATCATAAGACACAAACATAGATAACCATAAGCATAAAATTCGAAAAAAACAGAAAAATAAAGAACAAGGAGATTAAAGAACGGGTCCACCTCAGTGATGGCGGCTTGTTCTTCCTCTTGGAGGTCTTATGGAGTGCTTGAGCTCCTCAATGTCTCTTCCTTGTCTTTGTTGCTCCTCTCTTAGTTGTCCCATGTTGGAACTCAATTCTCCTAGGGAAGTGTTGATTTGCTCCCAATATTTTTGTGGAGGAAAGTGCATCCCTTGAGGTATCTCAGGGATTTCTCATGATGAGTGGGGTCTCTTGTTTGCTCCATCCTTTTCTTAGTGATGAGCTTGAGGTCATGCCTTCTCAGTTGGACCGGCTTCCTTCTTGAGTTTCTCTTCCATTGAGCGCCCTCTTCACAAATGTTTATGAGGACTTGGTCCAACCTTTGATCAAAGTTGGCCCTTCTTCATGGCCACAACTTCACAGAAGTGGTCTTGATGCACCCTTGAGATGAATCTCTCCATCTCCCATGACTCGGAGGTGGAAGCTTTTGCCTTCTCTTTCCTCTTTCTAGAGGTTTCTCCGGCCTTGGATGCCATAAATGGTCATGGAAAAACAAAAAGCAATGCTTTTACCACACCAAACTTAAAAGGTTTGCTCGTCCTCGAGCAAAAGAAGAAAGAAGAGAGTAGAAGAAGAAAGAAATGGAGGAGAGGGAGATGGCTTTGTGGTTCGGCCAAAAGGGGAAGAAGTAGTGTTTAGGGTGTGGGAAAATGAAGGAGTGATGTGAGTGGTGAATGGGGGAAGAAGAGAGAGAGTGGTGGTGGGGTAGGTGGGGATCCTGTGGGGTCCACAGATCCTGTGGTGTCAAGGAAAAGTCATCCCTGCACCAAATGTTGCTCAAAATCACGTTTTGAGCCATTTCTGGCGTTAAACACCGGGCTGGTGCCCATTCCTGGCGTTTAACGCCAGGTTCTTGCCCTTTTCTGGCGTTTAACGCCAGTCTGGTGCCCCTTTCTGGCGTTAAACGCCCAGAATGGTGCCAGACTTGGCGTTAAACGCCCAACTGCTAGCCTCACTGGCGTTTAAACGCCAGTGAGTTCTTCCTCCAGGGTGTGCTGTTTTTCTTCCTGTTTTTCATTCTGTTTTTGCTTTTTCAATTGATTTTGTGACTTCTTATGATCATCAACCTACAAAAAACATAAAATAACAAAAGAAAATATATAAAATATAATCATTGGGTTGCCTCCCAACAAGCGCTTCTTTAATGTCAGTAGCTTGACAGAGGGCTCTCATGGAGCCTCACAGATATTCAGAGCAATGTTGGGACCTCCCAACACCAAACTTAGAGTTTGAATGTAGGGGTTCAACACCAAACTTAGAGTTTGGTTGTGGCCTCCCAACACCAAACTTAGAGTTTGACTGTGGGGGCTCTGTTTGACTCTGAATTGAGAGAAGCTCTTCATGCTTCTTCTCCATGGTGACAGAGGGATATCCTTGAGCCTTAAACACAAAGGTTTCTTCATTCACTTGAATGATCAGTTCACCTCCATCAACATCAATCACAACCTTTGCTGTGGCTAGGAAAGGTCTGCCAAGGATGATGGATTCATCCATGCACTTCCCAGTCTCTAGGACTATGAAATCAGTAGGGATGTAATGGTCTTCAATCTTAACCAAAACATTCTCTACAAGTCCATGAGCTTGTTTTCTTGAGTTGTCTGCCATCTCTAGTGAGATTCTTGCAGCTTGCACCTCAAAGATTCCTAGCTTCTCCATTACAGAGAGAGGCATGAGGTTTACACTTGACCCTAAGTCACACAGAGCCTTCTTGAAGGTCATGGTGCCTATGGTACAAGGTATGGAAAACTTCCCAGGATCTTGTCTCTTTTGAGGTAATTTCTGCCTAGACAAGTCATCCAGTTCTTTGGTGAGCAAAGGGGGTTCATCCTCCCAAGTCTCATTTCCAAACAACTTGTCATTTAGCTTCATGATTGCTCCAAGGTATTTAGCAACTTGCTCTTCAGTGACATACTCTTCCTCTTCAGAGGAAGAATACTCATCAGAGCTCATGAATGGCAGGAGTAAATCCATTGGAATCTCTATGGTCTCATTTTGAGCCTCAGATTCCCATGGTTCCTCATTGGGGAACTCATAGGAGGCCAGTGGACGTCCAGTGAGGTCTTCCTCAGTGGCGTTCACTGCCTCTTCTTCCTCCCAGAATTCGGCCATGTTAATGGCTTTGCACTCTCCTTTTGGATTTTCTTCTGTGTTGCTTGGGAGAGTACTAGGAGGGAGTTCAGTAATTTTTTTGCTCAGCTGACCCACTTGTCCTTCCAAGTTTCTAATGGAGGACCTTGTTTCAGTCATGAAACTTTGAGTGGTTTTGATTAGATCAGAGACCATGGTTGCTAAGTCAGAGGTATTCTGCTTAGAACTCTCTGTCTGTTGCTGAGAAGATGATGAAAAAGGTTTGCTATTGCTAAACCTGTTTCTTCCACCATTATTGTTGTTGAAACCTTGTTGAGGTCTCTGTTGATCCTTCCATGAGAAATTTGGATGATTTCTCCATGAAGAATTATAGGTGTTTCCATAGGGTTCTCCTAGGTAATTCACCTCTTCCATTGAAGGGTTCTCAGGATCATATGCTTCTTCCTCAGATGAAGCTTCCTTAGTACTGCTTGGTGCATTTTGCATTCCAGACAGACTTTGAGAGATCAAATTGACTTGTTGAGTCAATATTTTGTTCTGAGCCAGTATGGCATTCAGAGTATCAATCTCAAGAACTCCTTTCTTCTGACTAGTCCCATTGTTCACAGGATTCCTTTCAGAAGTGTACATGAATTGGTTATTTGCAACCATTTCAATGAGCTCTTGAGCCTCTGTAGGCGTCTTCTTCAGATGAAGAGATCCTCCAGCAGAGCTATCCAAAGACATCTTGGATAGTTCAGAGAGACCATCATAGAAAATACCTATGATGCTCCATTCAGAAAGCATGTCTGAGGGACACTTTCTGATTAATTATTTGTATCTTTCCCAAGCTTCATAGAGGGATTCTCCATCCTTCTGTCTGAAGGTTTGGACTTCCACTCTAAGCTTACTCCATTTTTGAGGTGGAAAGAACTTTGCCAAGAAGGCATTGACTAGCTTTTCCCAAGAATCCAGGCTTTCTTTAGGTTGTGAGTCCAACCATATTCTAGCTCTGTCTCTTACAGCAAAAGGGAATAGCATCAGTCTATAGACCTCAGGGTCAACCCCATTAGTCTTGACTGTGTCACAGATTTGCAAGAATTCAGCTAAAAACTGATGAGGATCTTCCATTAGAAGTCCATGGAACTTGCAATTCTGTTGCATTAGAGAAACTAATTGAGGCTTAAGCTCAAAGTTGTTTGCTCCAATGGCAGGGATAGAGATGCTTCTCCCATAGAAGTCGGGAGTAGGTGCAGTAAAGTCACCCAACACCTTCCTTGCATTGTTGGCATTGTTGTTGTTTTCGGCTGCCATGTCTTCTTCTTCTTTGAAGAATTCGGTCAGGTCCTCTACAGAGAGTTGTGCCTTAGCTTCTCTTAGCTTTCGCTTCAAGGTCCTTTCAGGTTCAGGATCAGCTTCAACAAGAATGTCTTTGTTTCTGCTCCTGCTCATATGAAAGAGAAGAGAACAAGAAAATGTGGAATCCTCTATGTCACAGTATAGAGATTCCTTGAGGTGTCAGAGGAAAAGAAAGGTAGAAGACAGAAGTAGAAAATTCGAACTTGTCCAAGAAGAGGGAGTTCGAATTTTTACATGAAGGAATAGTGTTAGTCCATAAATAGAAGGATGTGAGAAGGGAAGTAATTTTCGAAAATTAAGTAAAAGATTTTGAAAACATTTTGAAAAACACTTAATTGATTTTTGAAAATAAGAGTGGAAAAGAAATCAAGTGATTTTTGAAAAAGATTTTGAAATTAGAAGTTAAAAAGATATGATTGAAAACTATTTTGAAAAAGATGTGATTAAAAAGATATGATTGAAAAGTTATGCTTTTAAAAAGATGTGATTGAGAAGATATGATTTGAAAAACATTTTAAAAAAAGATTTGATTTGAAAACAATTTTAAAAGATATGATTTTAAAGATTAATGACTTGCCTAACAAGAAAAGATATGATTCAAACATTAAAACCTCTCTCAACAGAAAAGGCAACATACTTAAAATGTTCAATCAAATCATTAATTGTTAGCAAGTATCTTTGAAAAAGGAAAGAAATTGATTTTGAAAACATTTGATTGAAAAGATTTGATTTGAAAAAGATTTGATTTTGAAAAACTTTGAAAATTTGAAAAAAATTTGATTTGAAAAACAAAATCTTCCCCCTAGCACCATCCTGGCGTTAAACGCCCAGAATGGTATCCATTCTGGCGTTTAACGCCCAAAATGCACCCTTTTTGGGCGTTAAACGCCCAACCAGGTACCCTGGCTGGCGTTTAAACGCCAGTCTGTCTTTCTTCACTGGGCGTTTTGAACGCCCAGCTTTTTCTGTATAATTCCTCTGCAGTATGTTTTGAATCTTCAATTCTTTGTATTATTGACTTGAAAAGACACAAATAAAAATATTTTTGGATTTTTTTTAATAATGAGGAATAATCAAAACGCAACTAAAATCAAATAACAATGCATGCAAGACACCAAACTTAGCAGTTTGTATATATGAGAAACAACAAAACACTCAAGTCAATAGAATTCAAAGATCAAAACAAGGAAATCATCAAGAACAACTTGAAGATTAATTAAGACACATGCATAAATTCGAAAAATGCAAGAAGAACAGAAACATGCAATTGACACCAAACTTAAAATGAGACACTAGACTTAAACAAGAAATATTTTTGGATTTTATGATTTTATAAATTTTTTTGTGCTTTTTCGAAAATTAAGTGAAAAGGAAAATAAAGGTATCAAAATTCTTAATGAGAATTCCAGGAATCATGCAATGTTAGTCTAAAGCTTTAGTCTAAAGGAATTAGACATGGCCGGCCAAGCTTCAGCAGGACATTGCATTCAAGAGCTAAATTGATGAGAATCAATCAGCTTTGGTGATGATAAGAACATCACCTTGAAACACTAGAATTCATTCTTAAGAATTCTGAAGAAAAATACTTAATCTAAGCAACAAGATGAACCGTCAGTTGTCCATACACAAACAATCCCCGGCAACGGTGCCAAAAACTTGGTGCACGAAATTGTGATCACTACAACTTCGCACAACTAACCAGCAAGTGCACTGGGTCGTCCAAGTAATACCTTACGTGAGTAAGGGTCGATCCCACGGAGATTGTTGCTATGAAGCAAGCTATGGTCACCTTGTAAATCTCAGTCAGGCAGACTCAAATGGGTATGATGATAAACGAATAAAGCATAAAGATAAAGATAGAGATACTTATGTATATCATTGGTGAGAGCTTCAGACAAGCGTATGAAGATGCCTTCCCTTCCGTCTCTCTGCTTTCCTACAGTCTTCATCCAATCCTTCTTACTCCTTTCCATGGCAAGCTTATGCAAGGGTTTCACCGTTGTCAGTGGCTACCTCCCATCCTCTCATTGGAAATGTTCAACGCACCCTGTCACGGCACGGCTATCCATCTGTCGGTTCTCAATCAGGCCGGAATAGAATCCAGTGATTCTTTTGCGTCTGTCACTAACGCCCCGCCCTCAGGAGTTTGAAGCACGTCACAGTCATTCAATCATTGAATCCTACTCAGAATACCACAGACAAGGTTAGACCTTCCGGATTCTCTTGAATGCCGCCATCAGTTCTCGCCTATACCACGAAGATTCCGGTTAAAGAATCCAAGAGATAAACACTAGAGCCTTGGTTGCTTGTAGAACAGAAGTGGTTGTCAGTCACTTTGTTCATAAGTGAGAATGATGATGAGTGTCACGGATCATCACATTCATCAAGTTGAAGAACAAGTGATATCTTGGACAAAGAACAAGCGGATTTGAATAGAAGAACAATAGTAATTGCATTAATACTCGAGGTACAGCAGAGCTCCACACCTTAATCTATGGTGTGTAGAAACTCCACCGTTGAAAATACATAAGAACAAAAGTGATCATTGGTTTCGGCCCCAGAGAGGGAACCAGAAGAACCAAGATCTGATCTAAGAACTAGATGTCCAAAGATGAAAAATACAATAGTAAAAGGTCCTATATATAGAGAACTAGTAGCCTAGGGTGTACAGAGATAAGTAAATGACATAAAAATCCACTTCCGGGCCCACTTGGTGTGTGCTTGGGCTGAGCAATGAAGCAATTTCGTGTAGAGACTCTTCTTGGAGTTAAACGCCAGCTTTTATGCTAGTTTTGGCGTTTAACTCCCATTTGGGTGCCAGTTCCAGCGTTTAACGCTGGGATTTCTGAGGGTGACTTTGAACGCCGGTTTGGGCCATCAAATCTTAGGCAAAGTATGGACTATCATATATTGCTGGAAAGCCCAGGATGTCTACTTTCCAACGCCGTTGAGAGCGCGCCAATTGGGCTTCTGTAGCTCCAGAAAATCCACTTCGAGTGCAGGGAGGTCAGAATCCAACAGTATCTGCAGTCCTTTTGAGTCTCTGAATCAGATTTTTGCTCAGATCCCTCAATTTCAGCCAGAAAATACCTGAAATCACAGAAAAACACACAAACTCATAGTAAAGTCCAGAAAAGTGAATTTTAACTAAAAACTAATAAAAATATACTAAAAACTCAACTAAATATACTAAAAACATACTAAAAACAATGCCAAAAAGCGTATAAATTATCCGCTCATCAGTGGTTCACAATGAAAGAAATGAACTGGTTCCTACAAGAACAGTTACAGGGTGGCGTATGTGTATTGATTATAGAAGGTTCAATACAGCCACCAGAAAGGATCATTTTCCTTTACCATTCATAGACCAGATGCTAGAAAGACTAGCAGGTCATGAATACTACTACTTCCTGGATGGATATTCAGGTTATAATCAAATTACAGTAGATCCCCAGGATCAAGAGAAAACGGCATTCACATGTCCAGCTGGAGTATTTGCATAGAGAAGGATGCCATTTGGCCTGTGCAATGCACCTGCAACCTTTCAGAGGTGCATGCTCTCAATTTTCTCTGATATGGCGGAAAAATTTCTGGAAGTCTTCATGGATGACTTTTCAGTATTTGGAGACTCATTCAGCTCCTGTCTTGACTATCTAGCACTTGTTCTAAAGAGATGCCAAGAGACTAACCTAGTTTTAAACTGGGAAAATGTCACTTTATGGTGACTGAAGGAATTGTCCTTGGGCACAAAATTTTGAACAAGGGAATAGAGGTGGATCAAGCTAAGGTGGAGGTAATTGAAAAATTACCACCACCTGCCAATGTTAAGGCAATCAGAAGCTTTCTAGGGCATGCAGGATTCTATAGGAGGTTTATAAAGGATTTTTCAAAAATCGCCAAACCTCTGAGCAACCTGCTAGCTGCTGACACGCCTTTTGTCTTTGATAAGGAGTGTCTGCAGGCATTTGAGACTCTGAAAGCTAAATTGGTCACAGCACCAATCATCTCTGCACCAAACTGGACATTGCCATTTGAACTAATGTGTGATGCCAGTGACCATGCCATTGGTGCAGTGTTGGGACAAAGGCATGACAAGCTTCTGCACGTCATTTACTATGCCAGCCGTGTTCTAAATGACGCACAGAAGAACTATACAACCACAGAAAAAGAGCTACTTGCAGTGGTTTACGCCATTGACAAATTTAGATCCTATTTAGTAGGATCAAAAGTGATTGTGTACACTAATCATGCTGCTCTTAAATATCTACTCACAAAGCAGGATTCAAAACCCAGACTTATAAGATGGGTGTTGCTTCTGCAAGGGTTTGATATAGAAATAAGAGACAGAAAAGGGACAGAGAATCAGGTAGCAGATCACCTGTCCTGAATAGAACCAGTAGAAGGGGCGTCCCTCCCTCTTACTGAGATCTCTGAAAACTTTCCGGATGAGCAACTCTTTGCCATCCAGGAAGTGCCATGGTTTGCAGACATTGCAAACTACAAGGCAGTGAGATTCATACCCAAAGAATACAGTAGGCAGCAATCGAAGAAGCTGATCACGGATGCAAAGTATTATCTTTGGGATGAGCCGTATCTCTTTAAGAGATGTGCAGACGGAGTAATCCGTAGATGTGTGCCTAAAGAAAAAGTGCAGAAGATCCTATGGCACTGCAATGGATCCCAGTATGGAGGATATTTTGGAAGTGAGCGAACAGCCACAAGAGTCCTCCAATGTGGCTTCTATTGGCCTACTCTCTATAAAGATTCCCGAGTATTTGTACTTAATTGTGACAGTTGCCAAAGATCTGGTAATCTGCCTCACAGTTATGCTATGCCTCAACAAGGAATCTTAGAGATTGAGTTGTTTGATATATGGGGTATTGACTTCATGGGACCTTTTCCACCATCATACTCAAATACTTATATTCTGGTGGCAGTGGATTATGTATCCAAATGGGTGGAAGCTATTGCAACACCCACTAATGACACTAAGACAGTGTTAAAATTCCTCCAGAAACACATCTTCAGCAGATTTGGCACCTCTATAGTACTAATCAGTGATGGGGGCACTCATTTCTGTAATAAACAGCTCTATTCAGCTTTGCTTCGTTATGGAGTTAGCCACAGGGTGGCCACTCCATATCATCCACAGACTAATGGGCAAGCTGAAGTCTCAAATGGAGAAATCAAAAGAATCCTGGAACGGACTGTAATTAACCGTAGAAGGGATTGGGCAAGAAGCTTGGATGATGCTCTGTGGGCATACAGAACAGCATTCAAGACCCCTATAGGGACCTCTCCATACCAGCTTGTGTATGGAATGGCATGTCACTTGCCAGTGGAACTGGAACATAAGGCCTACTGGGCAACCAGATTCCTGAACCTTGATGCCAAGTTAGCTGGAGAAAAACGATTGCTTCAGTTAAATGAGCTAGAGAAATTTAGACTCAATACTTTCGAGAATGCAAAAATATACAAAGAGAAAGCAAAAAGATGGCATGATAAGAAATTGTCATCCAGAGTCTTTGAGCCAGGGCAGAAAGTTCTGCTATTCAATTCTAGGCTCAAACTATTCCCCGGGAAATTGAAGCCCCGGTGGAGAGGTCCATATGTGATTACAAGTGTATCACCATATGGATACGTTGAGCTTCAGGATAATGACTCTAACAAAAAGTTCATTGTTAATGGACAGAGAGTTAAACATTATCTTGAAGGCAATTTTGAGCAAGAATGCTCAAAACTGAGACTTGATTAAAGTTTAGTAATAGTCCAGCTAACGACATTAAAGAAGCGCTTGCTGGGAGGCAACCCAGCCATTCACAAAATTTAATTTTATTTGTTTTTGTTAATTAATCTCTTTTCACAGGTATATGTCAAAGTATCTTCAAGGTAAAATAGCAATTGCTTGAATTCACAGAGTTACAGGGGAATTTTGGAGCTCACTGGCGTGAAAAAGGCCAGTAAGAAACGTTTTGGGTGCTGAACGCCCAAAAGAAGCATCCACTAGGCGTTCAACGCCAGTAAGGATAGCCATTTGGGCGTTAAACGCCAGAAAGGAGCATCTTCTGGGCGTTGAACGCCAGAAAGAAGCAACAGCTGGGCGTTGAACGCCCAGGAGAAGCAACAATTGGGTGTTAAACGCCCAAAACATACAGCAGTTGGGCATTTAACGCCAGAATGGTGGGGAGGAGGTAAAATTCGTTTTTCTTCACAAATTTTCTAATTTTAATGTTTCAATTCATGATTTCTTGCATAAACATGTTTCAAAATATCATCCTTCAATTCCAAAATTTTTAAGCCTAATTTCTAAAAACCCTAATTTCTAAAATCCCTTTTTCAAAAATATCAAATGTAGCTTCATACATAAACATAAACCTTTTTCCAATCCAATCCAACTCTTTTTCCAATTTCTTTTCAAACTTAATTATCTTTTAAAATCTTTTTCAAACTATAAATTTCAAATTTATTTTTAAATATCATTCATATCTTTTTAAATTATATCCTTTTCCTGTCACATTTATCTTTTATAAATCATATCTTTTATCTTATATCTCTTTCTTATTTTCGAAAACCCACCCCCTCCCTTTATATCCACTTTCGGCGCCCCTCTCATTATCCACCATTCCACACTTGCTCTCCTCCTATCCCTCTTCTCTCTTTTCTTTTGCTTGAGGACAAGCAAACCTCTAAGTTTGGTGTGCTTATTCGTGATCACAAAAATATACTCACTTTGATCATGGCCCCTAAAGGAAAACAACCCAACCCAAGAGGCAAGAAAGAGAATATTCCAAAGCCACTTTGGAATCAAGGGAAGTTCTTAACTAAAAAACATTCAGACCATTACTACAAAATAATGAGACTAAGATCAGTGATCCCGGAAGTCAAGTTCGATCTGAAAGAAGATGAATATCCGGAGATCCAAGAACAAATTCGAAACAGGAACTGGGAAATCCTAGCTAATCCTGAAATGAAAGTGGGAAGGAACATGGTTCAGGAGTTCTATGCTAATCTATGGCAGATAGACAGGCAAAGAATAATTGGAGCTGCCCTCTATGACCATCAGACCTTAGTCAGAGGAAAGATTGTTCATACCCATCCTGACAAAATCAGGGAGATCTTTAAGCTTCCTCAACTAAAAGATGACCCAGACTCCTTTAATAGGAGAATGATGAGGGTAAATAAAGGCTTGGACAAGATTCTAGAGGATATATGCATCCCTGAAGCCAGGTGGACCACCAGCACAACTGGCATCCCAAATCAACTCAAAAGAGAAGATCTCAAACCAGCAGCCAGAAGCTGGCTGGATTTCATTGGGCGTTCTATATTGCCCACTAGCAACCGTTCTGAAGTTACTATCAAAAGAGCAGTGATGATTCACTGCATCATGTTGGGAAAAGAAGTAGAAGTCCATCAACTGATCTCGTGTGAACTATACAAAATAGCAAACAGGAATTCCAAGGATGCCAGATTGGCCTATCCAAGCTTAATTTCTATGCTCTGCAGAGATGCCGGAGTGAAGATGGGAATAACAGAGTATATCTCAGTTGAGAGGCCAATCGCTAGAATATTAATGGACAGACAACAGCTGCAGGATGATCCAATCAAGAGGAGAGCACAAGAAGTCCTCCCAGAACTTCCTCAATTCGAATATTGGGAACATCTTGAGGCATCTTTCCAAATTGCAAGAAGCTATGAACCAAATAAAGGAAGAACAGAACAATCAAAGTAGCATGCTTTGCAAACTGCTTAAGGAACAAGAAGAGCAAGGGCGTGATTTAAGGGAGCTGAAGCGCCAGAAATTAATCCTTGAAGGACCAAGCACCCCATAGATCAGAGGAACATCTACTTCTCAAAACACAGGTTGTTGAGTTCTAATTTTAGCTTTAACTCTGTGATAGTGTTATTATAGAAATTTACCTTAGGAGATATATAGAGTAGTAGTAATAGTAGTTAGCATATCTATTCTGGTTTTATTCCCAATTAAAGTTATAATTTATTTTTCTCATCATCATCACACATGAATAAAATAGTAGATTTTTAGAATAAAGAAGTAATTTATATTTTTCGAGTTCTTAATAATAAAAATTATAATTAATTATATATGGTGGCAATACTTTTTGTTCTCTGAATGAATGCTTGAACAGTGCATATTTTATCCTGGATTTTACGAATATTGGCTCCTGAAAGAATGAGGAACACGAAAAATATTATTGATGATCTGAAAAATCATGAATTTGATTCTTGAAGCAAGAAAAAGCAGTAAAAAAAATTTACAAGGAATCATTGGATTAAGAAAAGGATCCAAGGCTTTGAGCATCAATGTATAGGAGGGCCCAAGGAAATAGTTCCAGGCCTAAGCGGCTAAATCAAGCTATCCCTAACCATGTGCTTGTGTCATGAAGGTCCAAGTGAAAAGCTTGAGACTGAGTGGTTAAAGTCGTGATCCAAAGCAAAAAGAGTGTGCTTAAGAGCTCTGGACACCTCTAACTGGGGACTCTAGCAAAGCTGAGTCACAATCTGAAAAAGGTTCACCTAGTCATGTGTCTGTGGCATTTATGTATCCGGTGGTAATACTGGAAAACAAAGTGCTTAGGGCCACGGCCAAGACTCATAAAGTAACTGTGTTCAAGAATCAACATACTACACTAGGAGAATCAATAATACTATCTGAATTCTGAGTTCCTATGGATGCCAATCATTCTGAATTTCAAAGGATAAAGGGAGATGCCAAAACTGTTCAGAAACAAAAAGCTACTAGCCCCGCTCATCTAAATTAGAATATGAGCTTCACTTAAAACTGGGAGATTTTACTACTCCTTAAATTCTTTTTATCCTATTTTATTCATCTAGTTGCTTGGGGACAAGCAACAGTTTAAGTTTGGTGTTGTGATGAGCGGATATTTTATACGCTTTTTGGGGGTAATTTCATGTAGATTTTAGTATGTTTTAATTAGTTTTTAGTAGAATATTATTAGTTTTTAGGCAAAAATCATATTTCTGGACTTTACTATGAGTTTGTGTGTTTTTCTGTGATTTCAGGTATTTTCTGGCTGAAATTGAGGGAGCTGAGCAAAAATCTGAGTTAGGCTGAAAAAGGATTGCTGATGCTGCTGGATTCTGACCTCCCTGCACTCGAAATAGATTTTCTGGAGCTACAGGAGTCCAATTGGTTCGCTCTCAACGGCGTTGGAAAGTAGACATCCAGGGCTTTCCAGCAATATATAATAGTCCATACTTTGTGCGAAGATATACGATGTAAACTGGCGTTCAACGCCAGTATCATGCTGCTGTCTGGCGTCCAGCGCCAGAAACAGGTTACAAGCTGGAGTTCAACGCCAGAAACAGGTTACAACCTGGCGTTGAACGCCCAAAACAGCCCCAGACACGTCAGAAGCTTAAGTCTCAGCCCCAGCACGCACCAAGTGGGCCCCAGAAGTGGATTTCTGCACTATCTATCATAGTTTACTCATTTTTTGTAAACCTAGGTATTTTCTGTAAACCTACTCCATTGTTGGGGATGAGGAGCTCTGCAGCGTCTCGATGAATTAATACAATTACCTTTGTTTTCCATTTAAACACGCTTGTTCCTATCTAAGATGTTCATTCGCGCTTAAACATGAAGAAGGTGATGATCCGTGACACTCATCACCTTCCTCAGATCCACGAATGTGTGCCTTACAACCACCTCCGTTCTACATCAGACTAAATGAGCTTCTCTTAGATTCCTTAATCAGAATCTTCGTGGTATAAGCTAGAATTGATGGCGGCCACTCTTGATGATCCGGAAGGTCTAAACCTTGTCTGTGGTATTCCGAGTAGGATTCAAGGATTAAATGGCTATGACGAGCTTCAAACTCGCGAGTGCTGGGCGTGATGACAAACGCAAAAGGATCAATGGATCCTATTCCAACATGATCGAGAACCAACAGCTGATTAGCCGTGCTGTGACAGAGCATCTGGACCATTTTCACTGAGAGGATGGGAGGTAGCCACTGACAATGGTGACACCCTACATACATCTTGCCATGGAAGGAGCCTTGCGTGAGGAAAAGGATTTCAAGGAAGAGTTGAAGTTCAGAGGACAAAGCATCTCCAAAACCCCAACATATTCTTCATTAATAAAGTATCAATTACTTATCCCAAACACTTTTACTTCTTACAATTAAATTCAAATAACCTTATTGACATCCTGACTAAGATTAATAAAATAAACATAGCTTGCTTCAAACCAATAATCTCTGTGGGATCGACCCTTACTCACGTAAGGTATTACTTGGACGACCCAGTGCACTTGCTGGTTAGTTGTGCGGATTGCAAAAGTGTGATTGCAATTTCGTGCACCATGCACCTGGCGCATACACGCATTTTCTGACCCTTGTCACATCTACGCAAGCGCGCACAGTATGCGCGCGTCTCGATCTTGCGACGCGAAAACTGCTATAGCGTGCCTAATTTCACCTTCTCACCTCCCTCTTCTCTCACTTTCCATCTTCTTTCTCTAGTTCCCTCTTCTACACTTCTTCAACCCCTTCTACCACCCTTTCTCAGCACCACCTCCGGCGACCACCCACCTCCGGCGGTCCCCATATTTTCTCTCTCTCCTCTATCTCTCTATTTCTATTCTTCTCCTCTCCCACCTACATCCTCCATTACTTCCCTCTTCTTCTCAAGGTAATCTTACCTTCCTTCTTCTTTGTTTTTCTTATTTCTTCTTCCTTCTTTAGTTATTTGATTTTATTTTCTTCTTCTTAAGTAGCTTCTTTTTCATGCTTCATTGTTTGATTACATTTGTCTTTATTTCTCTATTTTTCATGGGTGTTTTGGGTTGAGCTTTCTTTTGCATCGGTGGATTCATTTGTTATACTTGATTTAATTCCAAATGTGGTGCTCTATGATGATTGATACTGCTTTATGGGATGCTACATTGCTCCATTTCCTCCACTTGTTCATTGCTAAAAGGGATGTACGCCAAATGTTTGATGAAATGCATACATGAAATTTTTGGGCTAAAATTGACTTAATGCTTTCTAATTAGTGTTCTTTCTTACTCACTTACTTATTCCTATGTGTATTGGGCATGTCATCCTTCATGTTTCATGTTTTCATGCTCAACCCTTGTGACTTGCTTCTTGATTTTGATGTTTGAGTATATACTTCTCATGCCCCTCATTCGCATGCTTATATCACGCTTGCATCACATGCTAGTGATTTGCCATTGTTTCCAATGTTGTCTTAATTACATGTTGTAGCTATCATGAATTTAGGATGCCTATCCTCTTATGGACTATTTCCTCACTTGCATCTCCACCGTTTTGCGTGTTTTCTTGAATTTAATGCCTCCTCATTTTTCTCTTTTATAGGATGGTGATCAAGAAGGATAAAGAAAAGGTACCGGCAACTAAGAGGGCACCTCAAGGGTCAACCAATAGGGTGCCCCAAGCACCTAAGGTCAAGCCCCTCCTTAAGAAACCAAGAATCATAGTCCACATTGATGTTTTAGAGAAAGATAACCCTCCACGGGACCCGAACAAGTTCCCCAACCGATACTGTGAGCTTGTTCATCCCATGATTATTAAAAGGAACTATCACGCGGAGTCTCTTCTAGCCCCTCTGGCTCATGTCATTCTATTTGTGATGCCCCGCATTGAGCAGAGGCAATGGAAATTTCTCATGAGGCAACCCAAAGAGGCCAACCTATCCTGGGTGGTGGAGTTTCACTCCAACTACCACTCGGCTTCTCTCACATCAGTTTTTGTGCGCGGGAAGCAAGTTCCCATCATGGAGGAAGCCATTCAAGGAGTGCTCAAAATTGGACCATTAGCAGATGGAATTGATGCCTATCAAGAAGTCTTGTCGGCACGTTGCGAATATGGGTTTGATTGGAATGCCATTCTCCAAGTCATTGCCACACCCAAATCATTTTGGATTCGAGGGAGAATGAGACTGAGGCCCAAAGGCATTGACGCACGTTTTCTCACTCAAGAAGCCGGTGCATGGGTCCAAATCTTAGCTCACTATGTGCTCCCATGGGTCATCCGAGCTTGCCTTATTGGTTTGGTGCATACTTACCGAGAGGCCAGTCAACATCCCACCTCTCATCTGACAAGCCATGGGGCGTATTCATACTAAGGACAATCTACCATTTTCCGCCTTGGTGACCGAGCTAGTTGCGGCCGCCGGTATCCCCCGTGAGACTAGGGATCGGAGGGCTACAATCCCGGTTGATGGTGATGTTGTTCCAATCGGGAAATACCTCAAGCCCCCAACGGACACTGGGAACTTTGACATGGCCATGCCCACAAGCATCCCCGTTAATTCATCCGTACCACCCAAGTCTTTCCACCAACGCATTGATGATCTTCACAAAAAGGTGGATCATTATGAACGGCGCAACCAACGCCGATATGCTTATGTGAAGAAGCTTCTAAGTGTTGTCACCCCGCCTATAGAGGAACCGGATATCTCCACATCTACCGCAACAACAAGAGAAGATAGCGGTGATGAGGGAGATTATGGCCATTCCGGAGCTGGTCTCCCATTGCGCATCACGTATAGCACGGAGGACCGTGCTAAGTTTTAAGTGTGGGGAGGTCGGTCGACCGATCTCCGTAGGTAACACCAAATAAATTTTGAATTTATTTTATCAATTAGGATAGATTGCATGATTAGGTTTTTACTTTTTGACACCCTTTTCATGATAGTTATCTCTTGATAAGTCTACTTGGTTAGAGTAATGATTCCTTTCCTAAGAAACTAGAATTTAAGGGCAACCCTACCAATTTTGGAGACTTTTGATGCTAAGCTTGTTTGAGGAATGTAATTGGAACATGGATTTTGAGTCAAGAACACAAGCAAGTGAGTTTTGAGCCTTATTATGTGGCTACATCTTCTAGCCACTAATCGTCCTTCTTGTGTGCATTGTTCTCCCTCTATGATTGTGATCCTTAATTTGTTTGACTCTATATGTCCATTGTTGTATGTATGAATGCATATGTATAATTGAGGCTATCAATTCACTTAGCCACTTACCCAAATGGCTGGTGCACGAAATTGTGATCACTACAACTTCACACAACTAACCAGCAAGTGCACTGGGTCGTCCAAGTAATACCTTACGTGAGTAAGGGTCGATCCCACGGAGATTGTTGGTATGAAGCAAGCTATGGTCACCTGGTAAATCTTAGTCAGGCAGACTCAAATGGGTATAGTGATATACGAATAAAGCATAAAGATAAAGATAGAGGTACTTATGTAATTCATTGGTAGGAACTTCAGATAAGCGCATGAAGATGCTTTCCCTTCCGTCTCTTTGCTTTCCTACTGTCTTCATCCAATCCTTCTTATTCCTTTCCATGGCAAGCTTGTGTAGGGTTTCACCGTTGTCAATGGCTACCTCCCATCCTCTCAGTGAAAGCGATTGCATATGCCCTGTCACGGCACGCGGAATTCAGCTGTCGGTTCTCGGTCAGGCCGGAATAATATCCATCGATACTTTTGCGTCTGTCACTAACGCCCCGCCTGCTAGGAGTTTGAAGCACGTCACAGTCATTCAATCATTGAATCCTACTCAGAATACCACAGACAAGGTTAGACCTTCCGAATTCTCTTGAATGCTACCATCAGTTCTTGCCTATACCACGAAGACTCTGATCTCACGGAATGGCTGGCTCGTTTGTCAGGCGAGCACTCGGTTGTCAGGCGATCAACCATGCATCGTGTATCAGGAATCCAAGAGATAAACACTAGAGCCTTGGTTGCTTGTAGAACAAAAGTGGTTGTCAGTCACCTTGTTCATAAGTGAGAATGATGATGAGTGTCACGGATCATCACATTCATCATGTTGAAGAACAAGTGATATCTTGGACAAAGAACAAGCGGAATTGAATAGAAGAACAATAGTAATTGCATTAATACTCGAGGTACAGCAGAGCTCCACACCTTAATCTATGGTGTGTAGAAACTCCACCGTTGAAAATACATAAGAACAAGAGTGATCATTGGTTTCGGCCCCAGAGAGGGAACCAGAAGAACCCAGATGAAAATACAATAGTAAAAGGTCCTATATATAGAAAACTAGTAGCCTAGGGTGTACAGAGATGAGTAAATGACATAAAAATCCACTTCCGGGCCCACTTGGTGTGTGCTTGGGCTGAGCATTGAAGCATTTTCGTGTAGAGACTCTTCTTGGAGTTAAACGCCAGCTTTTATGCCAGTTTGGGCGTTTAACTCCCATTTAGGTGCCAGTTCCGGCGTTTAACGCTGGAAATTCTGTAGGTGACTTTGAACGCCGGTTTGGGCCATCAAATCTTGGGCAAAGTATGGACTATCATATATTGCTGGAAAGCCCAGGATGTCTACTTTCCAACGCCGTTGAGA
This sequence comes from Arachis stenosperma, assembly GCF_014773155.1. Classification (NCBI taxonomy): domain Eukaryota; kingdom Viridiplantae; phylum Streptophyta; class Magnoliopsida; order Fabales; family Fabaceae; genus Arachis; species Arachis stenosperma. Next base: position 67,015,256 of record NC_080378.1, read on the forward strand.
GCGCGCCAATTAGGCTTCTGTTGCTCCAGAAAATCCACTTCGAGTGCAGGGAGGTCAGAATCCAACAGCATCTGCAGTCCTTTTTAGTCTCTGAATCAGATTTTTGCTCAGGTCCCTCAATTTCAGCCAGAAAATACCTGAAATCACAGAAAAACACACAGTCTCATAGTAAAGTCCAAAAAAGTGAATTTTAACTAAAAACTAATAAAAATATACTAAAAACTCAACTCAAACTACTAAAAACATACTAAAAACAATGCCAAAAAGCGTACAAATTATCCGCTCATCAATGGCCTTACCCTATAACAACCTTTATAACCAATTTTGAGCCTACGCTACTTAACCCACTTATTCTTAATTTCAGCATATTACAAGCCAAAAGCGGAAAACTATGAATGTTCCTATTTGAATCTTTGATTAGTTTAGGCTAGTGTGTGTCCATCATCTAAGTGTGGGGAAACGGGGAGGGGGACATTGGTTGAGGTAAGAGTATATTGTTGTTTTTGTTGAAAATATTGGGGAGTGGATGCATACTCATGTGATGACCAAATACGTAAACCATATGCATTGATAAGAAAGCCAAAAAAAAGGAAAATAAAAAGGAAAAGAAAAAGGAATAATGAAAAAGAAAACTGGTGGACGAAATTGTGATCCATGTTCTTTGTATTTGTATGAAATCATTATTATGGCACCGGTTGAATTCACAACTCCGTTCAACTAACCAGCAAGTGTACTGGGTCGTCCAAGTAATAAACCTTACGTGAGTAAGGGTCGATCCCACAGAGATTGTTGGTATGAAGCAAGCTATGGTCACCTTGTAAATCTCAGTTAGGCAGATTAAATTGGGTTATGGTTTCGAAAATAGAAATAAGAAAATAGAGATAATAAAAGGGATACTTATGCAGATTCATTGGTGGGAATTTCAGATAAGTGAATGGAGATACTGTATGGCTCAAGAACGCCTGCTTTCCCACTGCTTCAACTCAATCCTTCTTACTCCTTTCCATGGCAAGCTGTGTATAGGGGTTCACCGTTCGACGATGGCTACTTTGAATCCTCTCGGGAAAATGGTCCTCTGCGGCTGTCACTCGCATGGCTAATCGTCTGGAGGCATCACACTGGCCGAAGGCTACATCCCATCCTCGCAGTGAAAACTACGCTCACGCGCTCTGTCACAGCACGGCTAATCACTGGTTGGTTCCCGCTCCTACTGGAATAGATTCCCTTGATTCTTTTGCGTCTGTCACTAACGCCCAGCACTTGCGAGTCTGAAGCACGTCACATTCATTCATTACCGGAATCCTACTCGGAATACCACAGACAAGGTGAGACTTTCCGGATTCCCAGGATCCTACTCGGAATACCACAGACAAGGTGAGACTTTCCGGATCCTCATGAATGCCGCCATCTATCTAGCTTATACCACGAAGATTCTGTTAGGGAATCTAAGAGATACACATTCAAGCTCGGTTGCATGTAGAACGAAGGTGGTTGTCAATCACGTGCATTCATAGATGAGAATGATGATGAGCGTCACATAATCATCACATTCATCATGTTCTTGGGTGCGAATGAATATCTTGGAATAAGAATAAGAGAGAATTGAATAAAAAGTAATAGTAATTGTATTGAAACTTGAGGTACAGCAGAGCTCCACACCCTTAATCTATGGTGTGCAGAAACTCCACCGTTGAAAATACATAAGTAAAAGGTTCAGGCATGGCCGAATGGCCAGCCCCCATGATCTGAGAACTAATCGTCCCAAATGATAAATACATTAGTTAAATGTTCTATTTATAATAAACTAGCTCCTAGGGTTTACATGAGTAAGTAATTGATGCATAAATCCACTTCCGGGGCCCACTTGGTGTATGTTTGGGCTGAGCTTGATCAATCCACGAGCTGAGGCTTCTCTTGGAGTTGAACTCCGAGTTATGACGTGTTTTGGGCGTTCAACTCCGGATCATGACGTTTTTCTGGCGTTTAACTCCAGACAGCAGCATATACTTGGCGTTCAACGCCAAGTTACGTCGTCAATTTCCGAATAAAGTATGGACTATTATATATTGCTGGAAAGCCCTGGATGTCTACTTTCCAACGCCATTGAGAGCGCGCCATTTGGAGTTCTGTAGCTCCAGAAAATCCATTTTGAGTGCAGGGAGGTCAGATTCCAACAGCATCAGCAGTCCTTTTGTCAGCCTTTTTCAGAATTTCGCTCAAGTCCCTCAATTTCAGCCAGAAATTACCTGAAATCATAGAAAAACACACAAACTCATAGTAAAGTCTAGAAATATGAATTTAACATAAAAACTAATGAAAACATCCCTAAAAGTAGCTTGAACTTACTAAAAACTACCTAAAAACAATGCCAAAAAGCGTATAAATTATCCGCTCATCACAACACCAAACTTAAATTGTTGCTTGTCCCCAAGCAACTGAAAATCAATTAGGATAAAAAGAAGAGAATATACTATAAATTCCAGAATATCAATGAATATTAATTATAATTAGATGAGCGGGACTTGTAGCTTTTTGCTTCTGAACAGTTTTAGCATCTCACTTTTTCCTTTGAAGTTTAGAATGATTGGCTTCTCTAGGAACTTAGAATTTCGGATAGTGTTATTGACTTTCCTAGTTAAGCATGTTGATTCTTGAACACAGCTACTTATGAGTCTTGGCCGTGGCCCTAAGCACTTTGTTTTCCAGTATTACCACCGGATACATAAATGCCACAGACACATAACTGGGTGAACCTTTTCAGATTGTGACTCAGCTTTCCTAGAGTCCCCAGTTAGTGGTGTCCAGAGCTCTTAAGCACATTCTTTTGCTTTGGATCATGACTTTAACCACTCAGTCTCAAGCTTTTCACTTGGACCTTCATGACACAAGTGATGAGCGGATAATTTATACGCTTTTTGGCATTGTTTTTAGGTAGTTTTTAGTAAGTTCAAGCTACTTTTAGGGATGTTTTCATTAGTTTTTATGTTAAATTCACATTTCTGGACTTTACTATGAGTTTGTGTGTTTTTCTGTGATTTCAGGTAATTTCTGGCTGAAATTGAGGGACTTGAGCAAAACTTTGAAAAAGGCTGACAAAAGGACTGCTGATGCTGTTGGAATCTGACCTCCCTGCACTCAAAATGGATTTTCTGGAGCTACAGAACTCCAAATGGCGCGCTCTCAATGGCATTGGAAAGAAGACATCAAGGGCTTTCCAGCAATATATAATAGTCCATACTTTATTCGGAAATTGACGACGTAACTTGGCGTTGAACGCCAAGTATATGCTGCTGTCTGGAGTTAAACGCCAGAAAAACGTCATGATCCGGAGTTGAACGCCCAAAACACGTCATAACTCGGAGTTCAACTCCAAGAGAAGCCTCAGCTCGTGGATTGAACAAGCTCAGCCCAAACATACACCAAGTGGGCCCCGGAAGTGGATTTATGCATCAATTACTTACTCATGTAAACCCTAGGAGCTAGTTTATTATAAATAGAACATTTAACTAATGTATTTGACATCTTTTGACCACTTTAAGTCTCTATTCATTCGGTCACTTGATCATGGAAAGGGCTGGCCATTCGGCCATGCCTGAACCTTATGCTTATGAATTTTCAACGGTGGAGTTTCTGCACACCATAGATTAAGGGTGTGGAGCTCTGCTGTACCTCAAGTATCAATGCAATTCTATCTTCTTTTATTCGGTCTCTATCTTATTCTTATTCCAAGATATTCATTCGTACCCAAGAACATGATGAATGTAATGAGTTAGATAACCCTCATTATTATTCTCACTTATGAACGCGCGTGATTGACAACCACTTCCGTTCTACATGCAACAAGGCTTGAATGTGTATCTCTTAGATTCCCCAACAGAATCTTCGTGGTATAAGCTAGATGGATGGCGACATTTATGAGGATCCGGAAAGTCCAACCTTGTCTGTGGTGTTCCGAGTAGGATCCTGGGAATCCGGAAAGTCTCACCTTGTCTGTGGTATTCCGAGTAGGATTCCGGTAATGAATGACTGTGACGTGCTTCAAACTTGTAACCTGCTGGGCGTTAGTGACAGACGCAAAAGAATCAATGGATTCTATTCCAGTAGGAGCGGGAACCAACCGGTGATTGGCCGTACTGTGACAGAGTGCGTGAGCATTAGTTTTCACTGCGAGGATGGGATGTAGCCATCAACCATGGGTGATGCCTCCAGACTGGTTAGCTGTGCGAGTGACAGCCGCATAGGATATTTCCCCGAGAGGATTGAAAGTAGCCACAGCTGATGGTGAACCCCTATACAAAGCTTGCCATGGAAAGGAGGAAGAAGGATTGAGTAGAAGTAGTGGGAGAGCAGGCGTCCTTGAGCCATACAGCATCTGCATATACTTAACTGATACCTCTACTAATGAATCTGCATAAGTATTTCTATCCTTTTTATTATTTAGTATATTATTTATTATTCCAATAATCACAATTACCCTTTAATCTCCCTAACTGAGATTTACAAGGTGACCATAGCTTGCTTCATACCAACAATCTCTGTGGATTCGACCCTTACTCACGTAAGGTATTACTTGGACGACCCAGTACACTTGCTGGTTAGTTGAACGGAGTTGTGAATTCAACCAGTGCCATAATTAGAACATTGATCACAAATGATACAAGAATTTTGATCACAATTTCGTCCACCAACAAGCACATGGTTAGGGACAGCTTGATTTAGCCGCTTAGGCCTGGATTTAATTTCCTTGGGCCCTCCTATCCATTGATGCTCAAAGCCTTGGATCCTTTCTACCCTTGCCTTTTGGTTTTAAGGGCTATTGGCTTTTTCTACTGCTCCTTCTTTTTTTCTTCGCCATTCACTGCTTTTTCTTGCTTCAAGAATCAATTTCATGATTTTTCAGATCATCAATAACATTCCTCTTTGTTCATCATTCTTTCAAGAGCCAACAGTTTTAACATTCATAAACAACAAGATCAAAAGACATATGCACTGTTCAAGCATTCATTAAGAAAACAAAAAGTATTGTCACCACATCAATATAATTAAATTAAATTCAAGAGCTATTTTCGAAATTTATGTACTTCTTGTTCTTTTGAATTAAAACATTTTTCATTTAAGAGAGGTGAAGGATTAATGGATTTTATTCATAGCTTTAAGGCATGGTTACATACTAATGATCATGAAATAAAGACACAAAACATAGATAAACACAACATTAAAAACCGAAAACAGAAAGAAATAAAGAACAATGAATGAATCCACCTTTAGTGGCGTCTTCTTCTTGAAGGACCAATGATGTTCTTAAGCTCTTCTATGTCCCTTCCTTGCCTTTGTTGCTCCTCCCTCATTGCTCTTTGGTCTTCTCTTATTTCTTGGAGAATGATGGAGTGCTCATGATGTTCCACCCTTAGTTGTTCAACATTGTGGCTCAAATCTTCTAAGGAAGTGTTGAGTTGTTCCCAATAGTTGTGTGGAGGACAACTTATCCCCTGAGGTATCTCAGGGATCTCTTGATTTGCAGCCACATGTTCTACCACTGAGCTATGACGGCTTTATATGAGTCTTTCCATCTCCCAAGACTCAGAGGTGGAAGCTTTTGTCTTCCCTTTGAGGTTTCTCTGGCCTTAGGTGCCATTAATGGTAATAAAAAAGCAAAAAGCTATGCTTTTACCACACCAAACTTAGAATATTGCTCGCCCTCGAGCAAGAGAAGAAAGAAGAGAAGAAGAAGAAGAAGAAGAAAAAGGAGGTGAGTGAGGGGAGATGGATTCGGCTATATGGGTGGGATTGGGTGGGAAAGAGAAGTTGAATTGTAAAGGTAGGTGGGGTGTATGGGGAAGAGTGGAATAGGATTAGGAGAGTGTGATTAGGATTAAAAGGTAAGGTGGGAATATGGTAGGTGGGGATCCTATGGGGTCCACAGATCCTGAGGTGTCAAGGAATTCCATCCCTGCACCAAATAGGCATGTAAAATGCCTTCGTGCATCATTCTGGCGTTTAAACGCCCATTGGTGCACATTCTGGGCATTCAACGCCCATGTAAAGCATGTTTCTGGCGTTGAACGCCAGTTTCATGCTTGTTACTGGTGTTCAGCGCCAGTTTTTCCTCTCTGGGCACATTTCTGGCGTTCAGCGCCAGAATGTTGCTTGTTTCTGGCGTTCAGTGCCAGAATGGTGCTCTGTTCTGGCGTTGAACGCCAGCCAGATGCATCTTACTGGCGTTGAACGCCAGCCTGTGCGTCCTCCAGGGTGAAAATTTTTTTCTTCTGCTGTTTTTGGTTCTGTTTTTAATTTTTATGATTTTTTCGTGACTCCTCATGATCATGTACCTAATAAAACACAAAATAACAATAAAATAAAATAAAATTAGATAAATTGGGTTGCCTCCCAACAAGCGCTTCTTTAATGTCAATAGCTTGACAGTGGCTCTCATGGAGCCACAAGGTGATCAGGTCAATGTTGTATAGTTGTCCACACCAAACTTAGAGTTTGGATATGGGGTCTTAACACCAAACTTAGAGTTTGGTTGTGGCCTGACAACACCAAACTTAGAGTTTGACTGTGTGGGCTCTTCTTGACTCTGAACTGAGAGAAGCTCTTCATGCTTACTCTCTTTTGTCACAGAGGGATGGCCATGTGCCTTAAACACAAGGTAGTCCCCATTCAATTGAAGGACTAATTCACCTCTGTTGACATCTATTACAGCTCCTGCTGTGGCTAGGAAAGGTCTTTCAAGGATGATGCAATCATCCTCTTCCTTCCTAGTGTCTAAGATTATGAAATCAGCAGGGATGTAAAGGCCTTCAACCTTTACTAGTACGTCCTCTACTATTCCATAAGCTTGTCTCAATGACTTGTCTGCCAATTGTAATGAGAACAAGGCAGGTTGTACCTCAATGATCCCCAACTTCTCCATTACAGAGAGTGGCATAAGATTTATCCCTGACCCCAGATCACACAGAGCTTTTTCAAAGATCATGGTACCTATGGTACAAGGTATTAAGAACTTGCCAGGATCTTGTTTCTTTTGAGGTAGAATTTTCTGAATCCAAGTATCCAGTTCATTAATGAGCAAGGGAGGTTCACTTTCCAAAGTCTCATTACCAAACAACTTGGCATTCAGCTTCATGATAGCTCCTAAATATTGAGCAACTTGCTCTCCAGTTACATCTTCATCCTCTTCAGAGGAAGAATAGTCTTCAGAGCTCATGAATGGCAGAAGGAGGTTCAAGGGAATCTCTATGGTCTCTATATGAGCCTCAGATTCCTTTGGATCCTTAATAGGAAACTCCTTCTTGCTTGAGGGACGTCCCAGGAGGTCTTCCTCACTAGGATTTTCGTCCTCCTCCTCCCTTGTGCATTCGGCCACACTGAGTATATCAATGGCATTGCACTCTCCTTTTGGATTCTCTTCTGTATTGCTTGGGAGAATACTGGGAGGAGTTTCAATGACTTTCTTACTCAGCTGGCCCACTTGTGCCTCCAGATTTCTAATGGAGGATCTTGTTTCACTCATGAAACTGAAAGTGGCCTTTGACAGATCAGAGACTATATTGGCTAAATTAGAAGTATTTTGTTCAGAATTCTCTCTCTGTTGCTGAGAAGATGATGGATATGGCTTGCTATTGCCCAGCCTGTTGCGTCCACCATTGTTAAAGCCTTGTTGAGGCTTTTGTTGATCCTTCCATGAGAAATTTGGATGATTTCTCCATGATGAATTATAGGTGTTTCCATAAGGTTCACCCATGTAATTAACCTCTGCCATGGCAGGGTTCTCAGGATCATAAGCTTTTTCAGAAGCTGCCTCTCTAGTACTGTTGGATGCATGTTGCCATCCATTCAGATTTTGAGAGATCATGTTGACCTGTTGAGTCAACACTTTGTTCTGAGCCAATATGGCATTCAGAGCATCAATTTCAAGAACTCCTTTCTTCTGAGGTATCCCATTGTTCACGGAATTCCTCTCAGAAGTGTACATGAACTGGTTATTTGCAACCATGTCAATGAGTTCTTGAGCCTCTTCTGGCGTTTTCTTCAGGTGAATAGATCCACCTGCAGAATGGTCCAATGACATTTTCGAAAATTCAGAGAGACCATAATAGAATATATCTAATATGGGCCATTCTGAGAACATGTCAGATGGACATCTTTTGGTCAGCTGCTTGTATCTTTCCCAAGCTTCATAGAGGGATTCACCATCTTTTTGTTTGAAGGTTTGAACATCCACTCTCAGCTTGCTCAGCTTTTGAGGAGGAAAGAATTTATCCAAGAAGGCAGTGACTAGCTTATCCCAGGAGTCCAGGCTATCGTTGGGTTGTGAATCCAACCATATTCTAGCTCTGTCTCTTACAGCAAAAGGGAAAAGCATGAGTCTGTAGACTTCAGGATCAACTCCATTCTTCTTTACAGTCTCACAGATCTGCAAGAACTCAGTTAAAAACTGATAAGGATCTTCAGATGGAAGTCCATAAAACTTGCAGTTTTGTTGCATTAAAGCAACTAGCTGAGGTTTCAGCTCAAAGTTGTTGGCTCCAATGGCAGGAATGGAGATGCTTCTTCCATCAAACTTGGACGTTGGCTTTGTGAAGTCACCAAGCATTCTCCTTGCATTATTATTATTTTCGGCTTCCATCTCCTTCTCTTGTTCGAAAATTTCTGAAAGGTTGTTTCTAGATTGTTGTAATTTAGCTTCTCTTAATTTTCTCTTCAGAGTCCTTTCAGGTTCTGGATCAATTTCAACAAGAGTGCCTTTATCCCTGTTCCTGCTCATATGAAAGAGAAGAAAACAAGAAAAGAAAGAGGAATCCTCTATGTCACAGTATAGAGATTCCTTTATGTTAGTAGAAAAAGAAGGGGTAGAAGAATGAAGAGGGAGATTCGGATTTTTGGATGAAGAGAGGTGGAGAGAAGTGTTAGTAATTAAATAATTAAATAGAAGAAGAAAAGAGAAAGAGAATTTCGAAAATAATTTTAAAAAGGGGTTAGTGATTTTCGAAAATTAGAGATAAATGTAATTGAAATTAAAATTTGAAACAATTAATTAATTAAAAAGAATTTTTGAAAAGAGAGAGATATTTTTCGAAAATAGAAGAGGAAGAAGTAGTTAGGTGGTTTTGAAAAAGATAAGAAACAAACAAAAAGTTAGTTAGTTGATTGAAAAAGATATTGAAATCAAAATTTTAAAAAGATAAGAAGATAAGAAGTTAGATAAGATATTTTGAAATCAAATTTTGAAAAAGATAAAATTTTGAGAAGGATAAGATAAAAAGATAAGATTTTTAAGAAAAAGATATTTTGAAAAAGATTTAAATTTTTTTTTAAAATGACTTAACTAACAAGAAACTACAAGATAAGATTCTAGAATTTAAAGATTGAACCTTTCTTAACAAGAAAGTAACAAACTTCAAATTTTTGAATCAATCACATTAATTGTTAGCATATTCTTGAAAATATGATATAAAGATAAGAAAAAGATTTTGAAAATATTTTGAAAAATATTTTTGAAATTTTCGAAAAATAAGAAAAAATGGAAAAGATATGATTTTTAAAAAAGATTTTGAAAAGATAAGATTTTTAAAATTGAAATTTTGACTTGACTTGTAAGAAACAACTAATTTTTGAAAATTTTTGACCAAGTCAACCCAAAATTTCGAAAATTTGGAGGGAAATAAGGAAAAGATATTTTTTTGATTTTTGAATTTTTAATTATGAGAGAGAAAAACAACAACAATACTTAATGCATGAAATTTTTAGATCAAAACAATGAATGCATGCAAGAATGCTATGAATGTCAAGATGAACACCAAGAACACTTTGAAGATCATGATGAACATCAAGAACATAATTTTGAAAAATTTTTGATGCAAAGAAAACATGCAAGACACCAAACTTAGAAATCTTTAATGCATGGACTCTATCAAACAAAAAATGCATATGAAAAACAACAAACAACACAAAACAAGAAAACATCAAGATCAAACAAGAGAACTTATCAAGAACAACTTGAAGATCATGAAGAACACTATGAATGCATGGGATTTTCGAAAAATGCAAGAAAAAATTTTAAAAGCATGCAATTGACACCAAACTTAAAATTTGACTCAAGACTCAAACAAGAAACACAAAATATTTTTAGTTTTTGTGATTTTCTAATTTTTTTGTATTTTTAATAATTTTTTTCGAAAACAAAGTTTAGAAAAACGGAAAATAAAAGAAAAATTTTTGAAAAAGATTTTTGAAAAGAAAATTACCTAATCTGAGCAATAAGATGAACCGTCAGTTGTCCATACTCGAACAATCCCCGGCAACGGCGCCAAAAACTTGGTGGACGAAATTGTGATCCATGTTCTTTGTATTTGTATGAAATCATTATTATGGCACCGGTTGAATTCACAACTCCGTTCAACTAACCAGCAAGTGTACTGGGTCGTCCAAGTAATAAACCTTACGTGAGTAAGGGTCGATCCCACAGAGATTGTTGGTATGAAGCAAGCTATGGTCACCTTGTAAATCTCAGTTAGGCAGATTAAATTGGGTTATGGTTTCGAAAATAGAAATAAGAAAATAGAGATAATAAAAGGGATACTTATGCAGATTCATTGGTGGAAATTTCAGATAAGTGAATGGAGATACTGTATGGCTCAAGAACGCCTACTTTCCCACTGCTTCAACTCAATCCTTCTTACTCCTTTCCATGGCAAGCTGTGTATAGGGGTTCACCGTTCGACGATGGCTACTTTGAATCCTCTCGGGAAAATGGTCCTCTGCGGCTGTCACTCGCATGGCTAATCGTCTGGAGGCATCACACTGGCCGAAGGCTACATCCCATCCTCGCAGTGAAAACTACGCTCACGCGCTCTGTCACAGCACGGCTAATCACTGGTTGGTTCCCGCTCCTACTGGAATAGAATCCCTTGATTCTTTTGCGTCTGTCACTAACACCCAGCACTTGCGAGTCTGAAGCACATCACAGTCATTCATTACCGGAATCCTACTCGGAATACCACAGACAAGGTGAGACTTTCCGGATTCCCAGGATCCTACTCGGAATACCACAGACAAGGTGAGACTTTCCGGATCCTCATGAATGCCGCCATCTATCTAGCTTATACCACGAAGATTCTGTTGGGGAATTTAAGAGATACACATTCAAGCTCGGTTGCATGTAGAACGAAGGTGGTTGTCAATCACGTGCGTTCATAGATGAGAATGATGATGAGCGTCACATAATCATCACATTCATCATGTTCTTGGGTGCGAATGAATATCTTGGAATAAGAATAAGAGAGAATTGAATAAAAAGTAATAGTAATTGTATTGAAACTTGAGGTACAGCAGAGCTCCACACCCTTAATCTATGGTGTGCAGAAACTCCACCGTTGAAAATACATAAGTAAAAGGTTCAGGCATGGCCGAATGGCCAGCCCCCATGATCTGAGAACTAATCGTCCCAAGATGATAAATACATTAGTTAAATGTTCTATTTATAATAAACTAGCTCCTAGGGTTTACATGAGTAAGTAATTGATGCATAAATCCACTTCCGGGGCCCACTTGGTGTATGTTTGGGCTGAGCTTGATCAATCCACGAGCTGAGACTTCTCTTGGAGTTGAACTCCGAGTTATGACGTGTTTTGGGCGTTCAACTCCGGATCATGACGTTTTTCTGGCGTTTAACTCCAGACAGTAGCATGTACTTGGCGTTCAACGCCAAGTTACGTCGTTAATTTCCGAATAAAGTATAAACTATTATATATTGCTGGAAAGCCCTGGATGTCTACTTTCCAACGCCGTTGTGAGCGCGCCATTTGGAGTTCTGTAGCTCCAGAAAATCTATTTTGAGTGCAGGGAGGTCAGATTCCAACAGCATCAGCAGTCCTTTTGTCAGCCTTTTTCAGAATTTTGCTCAAGTCCCTCAATTTCAGCCAGAAATTACCTGAAATCACAGAAAAACACACAAACTCATAGTAAAGTCTAGAAATGTGAATTTAACATAAAAACTAATGAAAACATCCCTAAAAGTAGCTTGAACTTACTAAAAACTACCTAAAAACAATGCCAAAAAGCGTATAAATTATCCGCTCATCAAAAACAAACAAAGTAGAAAAGAAAAAATAAGAAAAGAGAAAAGAAAGAAAAAAAGGGAAAAGGGGACAAAATGCCCCGAAGTAAGATTCAATAATAATCAATGCATCTGTGTAGTGATTAAAATTGAATGCATGAGTATGTGAAAAAGTGAGGAATGGGCAGCTAGACTAGTATATAATTGTATAAGACGTTATATAGGTTAGGTAGGAAGCTTCTGTTAATCAAAGGATTCAATTTCTAACCCACTTAGCCAAATATATAACCCTACCTTGACCCTAGCCCCATTACAACCAAAGGAAAGACCTCATGATGTATGTATGCATGCATATAACAATTGTTGATTGTTAGAGGAAGAACAAATTTTGGAATAGCATGAAGTAGGGGAGAATTGAGTGAGTAACACTATACACTGAGCGAATAGAGTGCAAACACTTCCGGTAAGGGTTCGAAGCTCAAATCCTTATTCTCGGCTCTCACGAGCGCTCTTCATGCAAGTTGGGCATATCTCGCTTTGATGATTAAAATTGGTATGGAATGCATTGTTTATCATCCTACCCTATGTGACGATATATATGTTCTAGGAAGGTTGATTTTCTTTTTGATCAAGTAGATAGTAGTATCCATCTTAGTTGCATTCATGTAAGTAGATTGCATATCATGAATCTCATTCCTTTGTGATCCTTTGGTCTTTTGCTTTTCTTTAGCATGAGGACATGCTAGAGTCTAAGTGTGGGGAGGTTGATAAATCCCGTTTTTAGGGTTTATCTTATATTGATTTTGGAAGTTTTATCAATGATCTTCGACACTTATTCATATAAAAATGCATGATTTGGTGTTCCTTTCCCAATTTCGTCTCATAGATGAAAACATGCTTCTTTTATATTGAATTAGATATATTTTAATCCTTCTCTATTACCATTCGATGCCGTGATCCATGTGTTAAGTGATTTCAGAGTTTATAGGGTAAGGATGGCTTAGAGGAGAGGATAGGAGCATGCACAAAGGAAAAGAGCATGGAAATTGAAGCTTTGGAATTTCGAGCAACGGCGCGCACGCGCACCTGACGCGTACGCGCGGATGCACACCGAAGTGACCGGCACGAAGGAGATGAAGCCAAGAGCCGACGTATTTAGTGGCTGAGCCAGAACCTCAAGGGACGCGCCCGCATACTTCGCGCATGCGCGCAGATCGCAAAAACTCCAGGGACGCGTACGCGTGCTGTGCGCATACGCGCCGATGGCCGCATGTGATTTTTTAAGAAGAAAATGTGACCAGCGATTTTAGGCAGTTATCAACCCTGTTTTGGGGCAGATTTCAGGTGGGAGAAGCTTAAGTAGACCAAGAATTGAAGGGCTTGGGATCTATTCACTCATTAGGCACATTTTCTATATATTTTTCCATTAGGTAGTTACATTTTTGGTAGAGAGAAAAGCTCCAACCTCTCTCTAGGATTTCACTCTCCATTGCAATTCTCTTTTGATTTCTTGGTGAGATCAATATCTAATTCACTTTTGCTTTAATACAAATTGTAGATCCACTCTTGTCCTATTCTCAATTTGTGTTCTTTTGATTCATCTATTCTAGATCTATGAATGCTTTGTTATTTTGATTTGGATCAATGAAGTGAGGTATTTTCATGATCATCCATTGTAATTGTTTGATTGTTTGATGATTGTTATTTGAATTCAACTCCTTTCTCTCAATCTCATAATGTCTTCTATGAATGCTCACCAAATGTTTGATGAAATGATAACCCTAACTATGGAGTAGAATTTCCTTACTTGGCTTAGGGGTTAAATTATTAGAGACACTTGAGTAGTAGATCTCAATTATTGATTGAGAATTGAGAATTACTAATTCGCTTGGAGTGCACTAAAGCTAGACTTCCTAAGGGTTAAGCTAGGAGTTGTGGCTCAAGTTAGTTCCTCTCACTTGACTTTCCTCCAACATTAGGGGTTAACTAAGTGAAGCAACACTCAATTACTATCACAATTGAGGGAAACTATAATGATGGGACTTCCAATATGCACCTTTGGCCAAGGCTTTTATCTTGATTAATTGTTGTCTACTATTGTTAGCTTACATTCTCATACCAACTCTCAAAAATCACAAAGGACTTCCTAATCAATAATTTGCATTCTAAGGCAATTCCTAGGGAGGACGACTCGGGACTCAAACTCTCGATTATAGATTGTAGAATTGTTTGATGCGGAATTTGTATGTTGGTTAGACTATACTCACGATTGGGCTTATTATCACTTCTATACCAACATAAAAATAACGTTCATCACTTTCCACCAAAATCCAATCACCAATGTAGCTCCAACAAACACCAACAAGCTCCAAACTCACAATAATCAAGCTATATATGCATAAACCATCACAAATCAACCTAGGGTTCCATGTAAACATAAAATCACAAGGGTTTAGTGGCTCTTACCTTTTCCAACAGATTTGGTAGCAAAAATTCAATGCTAAGCAAGGATTAGAGCAAACCTAAACATCCAAAATCACAAAACTCATTTAACCCAAAGCCCTAATAAACCCAAAATTTTGAAGAGAGAAACTGAGAGGGATTCGAGCTTTTCTTACCAGTTTCTTATATGGGTTTTATAAAGCTCTTCACAAGGAACGCGTAGCTGCAGACAGCACGCAAATCAGAGCACCGTAGCTCAAGTTATAAGAGAAAGAAGGAGAAGATGAATAGTGAATGAAACCTCACCTTTCCTCTCTTCTATTCACGCTGCTGCTGTGTTTAAGAGGCCGAAATGGCCACTTAATGGATTTATATAGTGTTAGGTTTGGGCCCATCATGGATCCGGTCCAACCCGTTAGCGTTTTTAGCCTGTTTGGCCCACTTTTGGGCGAAACCTTTAACATTAACGCCCGGTTTTCCATCTCTAATATTTTTCTAAGGTTTTTTATTGTTTTCACTGCTTCTCGTGCAGCACCGAGCAGACTTGAACCAGTTCAATCGATTCAACTGCCGGTTCACAGTTTTTTACGGTTTTTTCATAGAAAATACATTTTCTGACTCATAAAGACCTACTGAGTCCAAAAATCATATTTAAATCCCCAAATTCTCATCCTAACTTTTTGGAATTTAATTTGGGTATTTAAATGATTTTATTCGTGCAAAAATCCAGTTCTTACACCATTCCCATCAAAAGCATCAAAAAAGAAAAAGTTGAAAGGATCTCCTTTCCCAAATATTGCCTTGATATTGTAAGAATACTCAAATTAGTCCGTTAGAGATATTATGAAAACCTGAAAGAAATATGGTTGAATAAAATACCTGTCCAATGATTCCCCCAATAGTAGCACAAACTGGTTAAAAAGTCTAGAGGCCGAGTCCAAATGAACATCACAGAAATTGACTGCTCAAGCTTTATTCTGGTAATAGTTTTCTCCCTATTTTATATTCTATTGTAACAATATTAATTCAAAATAAGATGCACGCAATATTAAGCACAGAAAGAAGAACAGAATCATGTAGTAAAGTTAACATAAATATAAAATTTTCAAAGTTGCCTATGGTACAAATTGCCCTAAAGCTAATTAGTTCCTTCACTTAAGAGGAAGGAGAACCTGGCACCCTCAAAAATTTATATTAAACATGAAATCAACGCCAGCAAAATCGCTCTTATACTTGATAAAGGCTAGTAGTGCCATGTACTAATTCGGTATTGGCACTCTAATAATTATAATTATAATCACTATTATATATTTTACTAAGCATGATCATTATTATCCTCTTCTATTTTCTATCTTTCACAATGACCTCAGTAAATGAGAAAAGAAAAAAATCAATGCAGAATCTAATTCAAAGGCAGAAAGCAAAAGTTTTAAATAGAGCAGTTAATTAAACACACTTGAATAGCAAATATACCGATGATCCCATCAATTACTCTGGAACAAAGCCCTAAACCCTGAAAACCAAATTTAAAGGCAATTCAAAATAGAATTAAACATGTAAAATGTACATAATTACTAACCACCTTGAAAACTGAAAGTACTTTAGGGGTGAATGCCTGACTCATGTTACCAAGCAATAGCTTTCATCTAAACTTAATATATTTCCCTAAAAAATAAATAAATAACCTTCTAAGCATTGATGGAGAAATGTCAAGACCAATCTAGTGATGTCCATTCTTTGAAAGTGTCTCACTATTAATAATATAACCACATCAGTGAGAGAGTAGAAGAAGGAACTACTAACAGAAATATGAAATTTTCAAAGTAAGCTTTGAAAGCAATAAAGCTTAAATCTTGGTGGTACCCCATAATTTGTTCCACAAATTTTTTCAAATGGTTTGTGGGGAAAAAAATTAACCCAGTTTTCGAAGGAAAAATCCAAAAATCAAAAATTGAAACTACCACCTTGAAGAGTAAAGAACATAGCCAAGCTTGAGAGGAAGGAGAAGAGATAAGGTAATAATAAGTAGAATAATAATAATAAGCAAAAGTAAACAACAAATTTAAGCAATTGAACAAAAAAAGAACTAATAAAAACACAATAGAGTGGATGCAAACCTTCCACAGTAGCTACACAGTAAGAACTTTTTTTGCCTTAGTTCCTAAATTACTCTGAAAATACAAAAGCCAGGACATCAAAAACTAAAAAAAATGAATAGTTCATGCTGCATTATTTTGAAATCTTATTTGGTTTTGTATATTGGATGTAAATTGAATATAAAAGGGAAAGAGATTAAAACCTTTTAGCCAAATGCTTATAGAATCACAGCAACAACAATGAGGTTCTAGATTTTCTGCATCAACAACTCCACACCAGAAAAAGAAGACTCTGTACAACAACAATAACATTTCAAATCTTACCAAAATTAGAACATATACATCAGATCAAATAATAAGGAACACACTTAACTTCATCATAGAAGGCACATTTTATATAAAAAATAATATTAAAAAAATCAAAGAGTATGAGTACGGATAAAATTAGAAATCTTATATATACTTTCATTTGAAGAAGACGATGACCACTTACATAAGCAGAGCATACAGAATTATCGCACCAAGACCGTTGCTGGCCGCTTCCAGCACTGCAATTGTGACTTTTCTTTCGTGCCGTCTATTGTTATGAGCAGATAATTTATACGCTTTTTGGCACTATTTTTATATAGTTTTTAGTATGATTTAGTTAGTTTTTAGTATATTTTTATTAGTTTTTAAGCAAAATTCACAATTCTGGACTTTACTATGATTTTGTGTGTTTTTCTGTGATTTCAGGTATTTTCTGGATGAAATTGAGGGACCTGAGCAAAAATCTGATTCAGAGGCTGACAAAGGACTGCATATGCTGTCGGATTCTGACCTCCCTGCATTCGAAGTGGATCTTTTGGAGCTACAGAACTCCAAATGGCCCCCTTGAAATCGCGTTGGAAAGTAGACATCCAGGGCTTTCCAGCAATATATGATAGTCTATACTTTGAGTGAGTTTTGATGACATAAATTGGCGTCAAAATGCCAGCTCTCTGCTCTTTTCTGGCGTCAAAACGCCAGAACTGGCATAAAAGTTGGAGTTAAATGCCCAAACTGGCACCAAAGTTGGCGTTTAACTCCAGGAATAGCCTATGCATGTGAAAGCTCCAATGCTCAGCCCAAGCACACACTAAGTGGTCTCCGAAGTGGATTTTTGCACTACCTATCTTTTACTCATTTTCTGTAAACCTAGGTTACTAGTTGAGTATAAAAACTACTTTTAGAGATTTATTTTGTATCTCATGACATTTTCACGTTTTACATTGTATCTCTACGGCATGAGTCTCTAAACTCCGTTGTTGGGGGTGAGGAGCTCTGCTGTGTCTCGATGGATTAATACAATTACCGCTGTTTTCTATTCAATCACACTTGTTTCAATTCTAAGATATTCATTCGCACTTAAACATGATGAATGTGATGATCCGTGACACTCATCACCATTCTCAACTTATGAATGCGTGCCTGACAACCACATCCGTTCTATCTTAGATTGAATGTGTATCTCTTGAATTCCTAGTTCACGACTTTGAGTACCTCTCCTGACAACAGAGTGCTCAAATTCGTGCATCCAGAGTCTTCGTGGTATAAGCTAGGATTATTGGCTGCCATTCCTGGGATTCGGAAAGTCTAAACCTTATCTGTGGTATTTCGAGTAGGATTTGGGAAGGGATGACTGTGACGAGCTTCAAACTCGCGAGTGTTGGGCGTAGTGACAGACGCAAAAGGATCACTAGATTCTATTCCATCATGATCAAGAACCGACAGATGATTAGCCGTGCGGTGACAGCGCACATGGACCATTTTCCCTGAGAGGATGGGAAATAGCCATTGACAATGGTGACACCCTACACACGGCTTGCCATGGAAGGAGCCTTGCGTGCGTGAAGAAGAAGATAGTAGGAAAGCAAAGATTCAGATGACAGAGCATCTCCAAAACTCCAACATCTTCTCTATTAGTGAATCACAAACCCTTTTTATTATCAATCTCCTAACTAAGAGTTACAAGGTAACCATAGCTTGCTTCAAGCCGACAATCTCCGTGGGATCGACCCTTACTCACGTAAGGTATTACTTGGACAACCGAGTACACTTGCTGGTTAGTTGTGCGGATATGTAAGTGTGATTGCAATTTCGTGCACCAAGCTTTTGGCACCGTTGCTAGGGATTGTTCGAGTTTGGACAACTGACGGTCCATCTTGTTGCTTAGATTAGGAAAATTTTGTCTTTTGTGTCAGAGTATTTTATTTTCTTTTCAAAATTTTTCGAAAAAAAAATTATTATTTTTCTTTTAGATTTTTCTGTTTGAGTCTAGTTGCATGTTTTAAGTTTGGTACGGTGTTCCTTGGTATTTTCCTCAAATTTTCAAAAATTTTGCATTAACTTAGTCATCAATTTTAAAAATCAAATCTTTTTAAATTATTTTTCAATCATATCTTTTCAATCATATCTTTTTTTCAAAACTTCCTAACCACTTTCTCCTTATTCATTTTTTTCAAAAATCCTCATCAAAAATTTTTCAAATCTTTTTTTTCTTTCATTTTTTTAGTTTTCAATTTTTTATTATTATTATTATTTCGAATATATATATATAATAAAATAAATAAAATAAAATCACATCATCTCCCTTTCTTCATCATGGAACTAAGTGGAAATGAACAGTACAGAAGGACTCTGGGGTCATATGCTAACCCCGTTACTACTTCATATGGGAGTAGTATCTGTATACCCTCCATCGGAGTTAGTAGTTTTGAGTTGAATCCTCAGCTCATTATCATGGTGCAACAAAATTGCCAGTATTCCAGTTTTCCACAGGAAGAACCTACTGAGTTTCTGGCACAGTTCCTACAAATTGTTGACATGATACATGATAAGGAAGTAGCCCAAGATGTCTACAGATTATTACTGTTTCCATTTGCTGTAGAAGACCAACCTAAGAGGTGGTTAAATAATCAACCTAAGGCCAGCATAAGGACATGGAAACAGCTATCAAAAAAATTTCTGAATCAATATTTCCCTCCCAATAGGATGACACAGCTAAGGCTGGACATCCAAGGCTTTAAACAAGAGGATAATGAATCCCTTTATAACGCCTGGGAGAGGTACAGAGAGATGCTGAGGAAATACCTTTCTAAAATGTTTTCAGGATGGGTGCAGTTAGACATCTTCTACTATGGGCTTACAGAAAAAGCTCATATATCTCTAGACCACTCAGCTGGTAGATCTATACACATGAGAAAGACAATTGAAGAGGCTCAAGAGCTTATAGATACAGTTGCTAGAAATCAGCATCTGTACTTGAGTAGTGAGTCCTCCATGAAGGAAGAGGCTAAAGCAGTATCTACTGATCTTAGTCCTCCAGAAAAAGTTGCTAAACTCAACCAGCAATTACTTACTCTGACAAAGGAGTTAGCAGAATTTAAAGAAATATTACAAAATACTCAGGATGCTAATAAGAATATGGAATCATAACTTGACCAAAATAGACGACAGTTATCTAAACAAATAACAGAAGAATGTCAAGCTATTCAATTAAGGAGTGGAATAACATTAAATACATCAACTCAAAGCAGCAGAAAGCTGAGGAAAGAAAAGTTGACAGAGGATGAACAGAATACTACCCAAAATCCCTATGAGGATAGTAAGAGCCCAGAGAGGAATGATTATGGCATCAAAATGCCAAAAAGGGTGACAAATTGGCATTAAACGCCTAGTGGACGCCCAGTTCTAGCGTTCAAACGCCAGAAAAGGGTGAAAAGTTGGCGTCAAATGCCAATTCCATGTTCAACTATGGCGTTCAAACGGCAGAACAGGGTAGGAATCTGGCGTTAAACGCCAATCCAGCACCCAATCCTGGCGTTCAAACGCTAGTAAGGGATCAGACACCCGCAAGTGCTGATAATAACTCCCTCAAGAAGGCGTCTCAGCCTGCTTCTGTAGGAAATAAACCTTCAGCAACCAAGGTTGAAGAATATAAAGCCAAGATACCTTATCCTCAGAAATTCTGCCAAGCGGAACAGGATAAGCAATTTGCCTACTTTGCAGACTATCTCAGGACTCTTAAAATAAAGATTTCATTTGCAGAAGCACTTGAGCAAATACCCTCTTATGCTAAGTTCATGAAAGAAATCTTAAGCCATAAGAAGGATTAGAGAGAAACTAAAAAAGTTTTTCTCACTGAGGAATGTAGTGCAGTCATTCTAAAAAGCTTACTAGAAAAGCTTAATGATCCCGAAAGTTTTATGATACCATGCACATTAGAAGGAATTTTTACCAAGACAGCTCTATGTGATCTTGGGGCAAGTATCAACCTAATCCTTGCATCCACTATCAAAAAGCTTGGTTTGACCGAAGAGATCAAACCAACCTGGATCTATCTTCAACTTGTTGATGTCTCCATTAAATACCCATCAGGCATAATTGAAGACATGATTGTCAAGGTTGGGCCATTTGCCTTTCCCACTGACTTTGTAGTGCTGGAATTAGAGGAGCACAAGAGTGAAATTCTCATTCTAGGAAGACCTTTCCTAGCAACTGGACGCACCCTCATTGATGTCCAAAAGGGAGAAGTGACCCTGAGAGTCAATGCGGATGAGTTTAAGTTGAATTCTATCAAAGCTATACAGTATCTAAACACACCAAAAGACTGCATGAAAGTGGATCTTATTGACTCTCTGGTAGAAGAAGTCAATATGACTGAGAGTCTCGAATCAGAGCTAGAGCACATATTTAAAGATGTTCAGCCTGATCTGGTGGAGCCAGAGGAATTAGAAGAACCACTGAAAACTCCTCAACTAGAGGAAAATCCCCCCAAAATAGAGCTCAAACCACTTCCACAATCCCTGAATTATGCATTTCAGGGAGAAGATAACACTTTTCCTGTGATCATAAGCTCTGCCTTAAAGCCACAAGAAGAGGAAGCGCTGATTCAAGTGCTAAGGACACACAAGACATCTCTTGGGTGGTCTATAAGTGATCTTAAGGGCATTAGTCCAGCCAGATGCATGCACAAGATTCTCTTGGAGGATAATGCTAAGCCAGTGGTTCAACCACAAAGGCGGCTGAATCCAGCCATGAAAGAAGTGGTGCAGAAAGAGGTCACAAAATTACTAGAGGCTGGGATTATTTGTCCAATTTCTGATAGCCCTTGGGTGAGCCCTGTCCAAGTCGTCCCCAAGAAGGGAGGCATGACAGTAGTTCATAATGAGAAAAATGAAATGGTTCCCATAAGAACAGTTACAGGGTGGTGCATGGGTATTGACCACAGAAGCCTCAATACAGCCACCAGAAAGGATCATTTTTCCTCTTGTTCTTAGCTGAGGGCAGGATTTATAATCACTGGATAACTTTTATTCTCTCCTAAGTATGCATACTTGAGAGTGGGCGGCAGTGCCTTTAGCTCAAGTTTGGGTACTTCTTTCTTTCATCCTTCCCTTCTAGTGTGCCTTGAACATGCATTTCAGCGGCTGCAGCCTCAATCCTTGATACTAATTCCTCTTCTTCTGTTAACTCCTCAAGTTCTTCTTCAAGAGTTTCTTGCACCACAGCATCTACCGAGTCCAACCTCATATATTCTCCCAATAAGTCCTGTGGGTAACTCATGGCCTTGAACACATTGAATATCATTTTCTCCTCATGTAGTCTAAGGACAAGTTCACCCTTTTGGACATCAATGATGGCTCCAGCAGTGGCCGAGAATGGCCTTCCCAAGATGATAGAGGTCTTGGCTCCTTCCTCCATGTCCAATACTACAAAGTCTGCTGGAAAGATGAAGTCTCCCACCTTTACCAACAAGTCTTCTACTATTCCGTGAGAAAACTTGAATGATCGATCTGCTAGTTGCAGAGCCATTCTTGTTGGTTTAGCCTCCTCAATCTTCATTTTCCTCATCATTGTTAAGGACATCAGATTTATGCTAGCTCCTAGGCCACATAAAGCCTTCTCTACTGTGATTTCCCCTATGATACAAGGGATTTGGAAGCTCTTGGGATCCTTCAATTTCTGGGGCAATTTGTGTTGGATGATGGCGCTGCATTCTTCGGTGAGTACCACAGTTTCATTGTTCTTCCAGCTTCTATTCTTTGTCATCAGCTCCTTCAAGAACTTGGCATAGAGCGGCATTTGCTCTATTGCTTCGGCAAAGGGTATGTTGATTTATAGTTTCTTGAAGATTTCCAAGAATCTTGAGAATTGATTGTCCTCTCCCTTCTTCTTTAATTGCTGAGGGTATGAGGCTTTTGAAACGCATGGTTTCAACACTTCTCCTTCTTGGTGTGACTTAGGAGTGGTGACTTGCGTTTCCTCTTATCCCTTTTCTTCTTTATCCAAACTCTTCTCTAGTGGGTTCTTATGGGTTTCTCTCAATTCCTTCCCACTTCTGAGGGTGATATCCTGACACTCCTCCCTTGGAGTCGAATTGGTGTTGCTGTGAGTAATGTGACCAGGGGCTTGCTTGAATAAGTAGCCAATTTGTGTTCTAGCTCTTGTCTTGATGATGCACGAAAATTTATCTGTCAACAGATTTCCCTTCGGCAAGTATACCGAATTGTCGTCAAGTAAAAACTCACAATAGAGTGAGGTCAAATTCTACAGGGATTGATTAGTGAAGCAACTTTAGTTGGAAGAATGCTAGTTGAGCTAAACAGAGTGTAGTTGATGTTGTAGGAAATTAAATGGTGGGAAAGTAAATTGCAGGAAATAAAGTGCAGAATCTTAAATAGGGAATCGGGGAGATGAACATGGAAATAAATGGCAGAAAGTAAAGAGAATGGGTGAGATCAGAAATAGGGAGTTCATTGGGTTCAGGAGATGTTGTATTCTCCAAATCAAATTCGTTTTCATCTCTTCCTCAATCAAAGCATCTATTGATCTCCTTGGAAATCTCAAGTGATTGGATTCCAATTCCTTGGCAACCCAATCTCTCTAAGCTTGAACAATTGCCCAATTCCTTGATTTAATTGCTCATGGGAAGAGATGAAGTGTGGTCACTGATTATACCACATGTGTTTCCAAATCAAAGTGTTGGGAGGATTACATGTCACTATATCCGCCCAGACCCCAATTTTGTCCAACATGAGAAAGAATTTCTAGCATGATCTCCTCATCCCTTTTCCAAGGCTCAGAGGAGATCCAATTATGGAGAGTTTCTTTTCCAAGACAACTAACCAATTGAATTAAGATCGAAAGCTTTCTAGTAAATCAAGAGAAAAGAAAGAGGAAGAAGAAAGAAAACTATAATTGATCCATCAAATTACAACAGAGCTCCCTAACCCAATGAATGGGGTTTAGTTGTTCATAGCCCTAGAAATGGGAAATGGTAGAAAAGAATACATGCTTAGCTAGAAAATACAGAGATTCAACAGGAACAAGCATCTCAATGCACTTATCTGAAATTTCCACCATTGAATTACATAAGTACCTCTATTTTATTTTATGCTTTATTTATTATTAATTTCGAAACCTTTACAATCATTTGAATCCGCCTAACTGAGATTTACAAGATGACCAAAGCTTGCTTCATACCAACAATCTCTGTGGGATAGACCCTTACTCACGTAAGGTTTATTACTTGGACGACCCAGTGCACTTGCTGGTTAGTTGTGTGAAGTTGTGAAGAAAGTGCTGAGTTATAAACGCGCATACCAAGTTGATCGCCATTGTTAGAGATCACAATTTCGTGCACCAAGTTTTTGACGCCGTTGCCGGAGATTGTTCGAGTTTGAACAACTGACAATTCATCTTGTTGCTCAAATTAGGTAATTTTCTTTTTGTTTTATTTTCAAAAAATTTTCAAAAATCTTTCAAAAAAAATTTTTACCTCTATTTTCGAAAAATTATTCTAAATTTTTAAGAATGAATTCTAGTGTTTCATAAAGCATGTTGAAGCTTGACTGGTTGAAAAGCCATGTCTAACTCAATTGGATTGAGGCTTCCCCTTATCAGTATATGAAGTTGGATGAAGTATCAGCTGTTGTATGTCTTATTTATATACTAAAGCTTGGCTGGCCATTGGCCATGTCTAGTGTTTTGGACAAAAGCTTTCACAAAAGGCTTGGCTGGCTATTAAGCCATGTCTAATTCCTAGACCAGAGTTTTAGACTAACATTGCAAAGATTCCTGGAATTCTTATTAAAAATTTTAAATTTTTTATTTTATTTTTCCTATATGTTTTCGAAAAATAATAATAATAATAATAATAATAATACAAAAAAATTTCATAAAATCATAAAAATCAAAAATATTTTTATGTTTCTTTTTTGAGTCTAGTGTCAATTTTTAAGTTTGGTGTTCATTGCATATTTTTTTTTCTCCAAATTTTCGAAAATTCATGCATATGTTCTTCATGATCTTTAAGTTGTTCTTGACAAGTCTTCTTGTTTGATCTTTATGTTTTCTTGTTTTGTGTCTTTTATTGTTTTTCATATGAATTTTTTGTATTCATAGTGTCTAAGCATTAAAGATTTCTAAGTTTGGTGTCTTGCATGTTTTCTTTTCTTGAAAAATTTTTCAAAAATATGTTCTTGATGTTCATCTTGACATTCAAAGTCTTCTTGGTGTTCATCTTGACATTCATAATGCTCTTGCATGTATTATGTGTTTTGATCTTAATTTTCATGTTGTGAGTCATTTTTGGTGTTTTTCCCTCTTATCATTAAAAATTCAAAAAAATCAAAAAAATATATTTTCCTTATTTTACTCATAATTTTCGAAAATTTGAGTTGACTTAGTCAAAAATTTTTAAAACTTAGCTATTTCTTATAAGTCAAGTCAAATTTTCAATTTTAAAAATTTTATCTTTTCAAAATCTTTTTCAAAAATCAAATATTTTTCATTTTTTATTTTTTTCGAAATTTTTAAAATTTATTTTCAAAATCTTTTCTTATCTTTAGTTCATGATTTTCAAAAATTTGAAGTTTGTTACTTTCTTGTTAAGAAATGTTCAATCTTTAAATTCTAGAATCATATCTTTAGTTTCTTGTTAGTCATGTAATTAATTTTAATTTTAAAAATCAAATCTTTTTCAACCATATCTTTTCAATCATATCTTTTTATCATATCTTCTTAAATCATATCTTTTTAAAAATTTTGATTTCAGAAAAAAAAATCTTCTCTAACTTCTTATCTTTTCAAAATTGATTTTCAAATCTTTTTCAACTAACTAATAGACTTTTTGTTTGTTTCTTATCTTTTTCGGAACCACCTAAACACTTTTTCCTCTCTAATTTTCGAAGAATCCTCACCCCTTTTTCAAATTTGTTTTTAATTAACTAATTATTTTAAACTTTAATTTTAATTTTATTTCTTCTCTTAATTTTCGAAAATCACTAACCCTTTTTTAAAATTTATTTTCGAATTTCTCTCTCTCTCATCTCTTCCTATTTATTTATTCATTTACTAACACTTATCTTCCACTCAAGAATTTGAACCCACTCTCTTTCCCCTTGTGTTTGGATTCTAACCTTTTTCCTTCTCCTATTCATTTCTTCTTTTACTAACATAAAGGAATCTCTATACTGTGACATAGAGGATTCCTCTTCTTTTTCTATTCTCTTCTCTTTTATATGAGCAGGAACAAGGAAAAAGGCATTCTTGTTGAAGCTGATCCTGAACCTAAAAGGACTCTGAAGAGGAAACTAAGAGAAGTTAAATTACAACCAGCCAGAGATGACCTTATTAAAATTTTCGAACAAGAAAAGAATATGGTAGCCGAACCCAACAACAATAATGGAAGGAGGATGCTTGGTGACTATACTACACCTACTTCCAAATTTGATGGAAGAAGCATCTCAATCCCTGCCATTGGAGCAAACAATTTTGAGCTGAAACCTCAACTAGTTGCTCTAATGCAACATAACTGCAAGTTTCATGGACTTCCATCAGAAGATCCCTATCAGTTTTTAACTGAGTTCTTGCAGATCTGTGAGACTGTTAAGACTAATGGAGTAGATCCTGAAATCTACAGGCTCATGCTTTTCCCTTTTGCTGTAAGAGACAGAGCTAGAATATGGTTGGACTCTCAACCTAAAGATAGCCTGGACTCTTGGGATAAGCTGGTCACGGCTTTCTTGGCTAAGTTCTTTCCTCCTCAAAAGCTGAGTAAGCTTAGAGTGGATGTTCAAACCTTCAAACAAAAAGATGGTGAATCCCTCTATGAAGCTTGGGAAAGATACAAACAGATGACCAAAAGGTGTCCTTCTAACATGCTTTCAGAGTGGACTATTTTGGATATATTCTATTATGGTCTATCTGAGTTCTCTAAGATGTCACTGGACCATTCTACAGGTGGATCCATTCACCTAAAGAAAATGCCTGCAGAAGCTTAAGAACTCATTGACAGGGTTGTAAATAACCAGTTCATGTACACTTCTGAGAGGAATTCTGTGAGTAATGGAACGCCTCAGAGGAAGGGAGTTCTTGAAATTGATGCTCTGAATGCCATATTGGCTCAGAACAAAATGTTGACTCAGCAAGTCAACATGATTTCTCAAAGTCTGAATGGATGGCAAAATGCATCCAACAGTACTAAAGAGGCATCTTTTGACGAAGAAGCTTATGATCCTGAGAACCCTGCAATGGCAGAGGTAAATTACATAGGTAAACCTTATGGAAACACCTATAATTCATAATGGAGAAATCATCCAAATTTCTCATGGAAGGATCAACAAAAGCCTCAATAAGGCTTTAATAATGGTGGAAGAAACAGGCTCAGCAATAGCAAGCCTTTTCCATCATCTTCTCAGCAACAGACAGAAAATTCTGAGCAGAGTATCTCTAGCTTAGCAAACATAGTCTCTGATCTGTCTAAGGCCACTTTAAGTTTCATGAGTGAAATAAGGTCCTCCATTAGAAATTTGGAGGCACAAGTGGGC
This sequence comes from Arachis stenosperma, assembly GCF_014773155.1. Lineage (NCBI taxonomy): Eukaryota > Viridiplantae > Streptophyta > Magnoliopsida > Fabales > Fabaceae > Arachis > Arachis stenosperma. Next base: position 67,042,708 of record NC_080378.1, read on the forward strand.
CAGCTGAGTAAGAAAGTCACTGAAACTCCTCCTAGTACTCTCCCAAGCAATACGGAAGAAAATCCAAAAAGAGAGTGCAAGGCTATTGACATAATCAACATGGCCGAACCTAGAGAGGAAGGAGAGGACGTGAATCCCAATGAGGAAGACCTCCTAGGACGTCTCTCAAGCAAGAAGGAGTTCCCTATTAAGGATCCAAAGGAATCTGAAGGTCATATAGAGACCATAGAGATCCCATTAAACCTCCTACTGCCATTCATGAGCTCTGAAAACTATTGTTCCTCTGAAGAGGATAAAGATGTAACTAGAGAGCAAGTTACTCAATATCTAGGAGCCATCATGAAGCTGAATGCCAAGTTGTTTGGTAATGAGACTTGGGAAGGTGAACCTCCCTTGCTCATTAGTGAACTAGATACATGGATTCAGCAAACGTTACCTCAAAAGAAACAAGATCCTGGTAAATTCTTAATACCCTGTACCATAGGCACCATGACCTTTGAGAAGGCTCTGTGTGACCTAGGGTCAGGCATAAATCTTATGCTACTCTCTGTAATGGAGAAGCTGGGGATCATTGAGGTACAGCCTGCCACATTCTCATTAGAGATGGCAGACGGATCACAAAGCCAAGCTTATAGATTAGTAGAGGACGTGTTAGTGAAGGTTAAAGGCCTCTACATCCCTGATGATTTCATAATCTTAGAGACTAGGAGGGAGGAGGATGAATGCATCATCCTTGAAAGACCATTCCTAGCCACAGCAGGAACTGTGATTGATGTTGACAGAGGAGAGCTAGTCCTTCAATTAAATAGGGACTACCTTGTGTTTAAGGCTCAAGGATCTTCTTCTGCAACCATGGAGAGGAAGCATGAAAAGCTTCTCTCAATACAGAGTCAAACAAAGCCCCCCACAATCAAACTCTAAGTTTGGTGTTGGGAGGCCACAACCAAACTCTAAGTTTGGTGTTAAACCCCCACATTCAAACTCTAAGTTTGGTGTTGGGAGTCCACAACATTGACCTGATCACCTGTGAGGCTCCATGAGAGCCCACTGTCAAGCTAGTGGCATTAAAGAAGCGCTTATTGGGAGGTAACCCACTTTTTATTTATATAATTCTATTTTTATTTTCATTGTTCTTTTATGTTTTATTAGGTTCATGATCATGTGGAGTCACAAAACAAATACTAAAATTAAAAATAGAATCAAAAATAGCAGAAAAAATAGCGCACCCTAGAGGAAGGGCTTACTGGCGTTTGAACGCCAGTAAGGAGCATCTTTCTGGCGTTCAACACCAGAACAGAGCATCTTTCTGGTGTTGAACGCCAGAAACAAGCAGCATTCTGGCATTCAAACGCCAGGATTGCACCCTGAGGAAAGCTGGCGTTAAACGCCAAAAGCAAGCATGGAACTGGCGTTCAACTCCAGAAACATGCTGCAGACTGGTGTTGAACGCCCAAAACAAGCATAGAGCTGGCGTTTAACGCCAGAAACAAGCATCAATCTGGCATTAAACACCAGGATTGCATGCAGAGGGCATTTTACACGCCTAATTGGTGCAGGGATGATAAATTTTTGACACCTCAGAATCTGTGGACCCCACAGGATCCCCACCTACCTCAACTTACCTTCTCTCTTCTTCACATAATCCAATAACACTCTTCTCCAAACACCCTTTACTAATCAATTCAATCTCTCTTCCCCATCACCTCTTCACCACTCACATCCATCCACTCTTCCCCATAAACCCCACCTACCTTCATAATTCTAAATCTCTTTTCCACCCAAACCCACCCTAAATGGCCGAACCAACTCCCTCTCCTTTCACTATATAAACCCCTCCATCCTTCTTCATTTTCACACAACACACCCCTCTCTTCTCCCCCTTGGCCGAATACACATCTCTCTCCCTCTCCTCCATATTTTCTTCTTCTTCTTCTATTCTTTCTTCTTTTTGCTCGAGGGCGAGCAACATTCTAAATTTGTTGTGGTAAAAGCATAGCTTTTATTTTTTTCCATAACCATTGATGGCGCCTAAGGCCGGAGAAACCTCTAGTAAAGGGAAAGGGAAGACAAAAGCTTCCACCTCCGAGTCATGCAAGATGGAAAGATTCATCTCAAAAGCCCATCAAGACCACTTCTATGAAGTTATGGCCAAGAAGAAGGTGATCCCTGAGGTCCCTTTCAAGCTCAAGAAAAATGAGTATCCAGAGATCTGACATGAGATCCAAAGAAGAGGTTGGGAAGTTCTGACCAACCCCATTCAACAAGTCAGAATCCTAATGGTTCAAGAGTTCTATGCCAATGCATGGATCACTAAGAACCATGATCAAAATATGAACCCGAATCCAAAGAATTATCTTACAACGATTCGGGGAAAATACTTAGATTTCAGTCCAGAAAATGTGAGGTTGGCATTCAACTTGCCTATGATGCAAGAAGATGCACGCCCCTACACTAGAAGGGTCAACTTTGATCAAAGGTTGGACCATGTCCTTATGGACATATGTGTGGAAGGAGCTCAATGGAAAAGAGACTCAAGAGGCAAGCTGGTTCAATTGAGAAGACTGGACCTTAAGCCTGTGGCTAGAGGATGGTTGGAGTTCATCCAATGCTCCATCATCCCCACTAGCAACCGATCTGAAGTTACTGTGAATCGGGCCATCATGATCCATAGCATCATGATTGGAGAGGAAGTAGAAGTTCATGAAGTCATCTCTCTTAAATTCAACAAAATAGCCGAAAAGTCCTCCACCATGGCAAGGCTAGCTTTTCCTCATCTTATTTGCCATCTATGCTACTCAGCTGGAGTTATCATAAAAGGAGACATTCTCATTGAATAGGATAAGCCCATCACTAAGAAGAGGATGGAGCAAACAAGAGAGCCAATTCATGGATCTCAAGAGACACATGAGGAAGCTCATCATCAAGAAATCCCTGAGATGCCTTAAGGGATGCACTTTCCTCCCAACAACTATTGGGAACAACTCAACACTTCTCTAGAAGACTTGAGTTATAACATGGACCAACTAAGGGTGGAACACCAAGAGCACTCCATCATTCTCCATGAGATAAGAGAAAATTAAAGAGCAATGAGGGTGGAGCAACAAAGGCAAGGAAGAGACATAGAAGAGCTCAAGGACATCATTGGTCCTTCAAGAAGAAGGCGCCACCATAACTAAGGTGGACTCATTCCTTGTTCTTATTTCTTTGTTTTTCGGTTTTTATGCTTCATGTTTATCTATGTTTGTGTCTTTATTACATGATCATTAGTGTCTAGTAACTATGTCTTAAGGCTATGAATAATTCCATGAATCCTTCACATATCTTAAATAAAACATGTTTCTAATTCAAAAGAACAAGAAGTACATGAGTTTCGAATTTATCCTTGAAATTAGTTTAATTATATTGATGTGGTGACAATACTTTTTGTTTTCTGAATGAATGCTTGAACAGTGCATATTTTTTATCTTGTTGTTTATGAATGTTAAAATTGTTGGCTCTTGAAAGAATGATGAATAAGAGAAATATTATTGATAATCTGAAAAATCATAAAATTGATTCTTGAAGCAAGAAAAAGCAGTGAATATCAAAAGCTTGCGAAAAAAAATAGAGAAAGAAAAAGAAAAAGCAAGCAGAAAAAGCCAATAGCCCTTAAAACCAAAAGGCAAGGGTAAAAAGGATCCAAGGCTTTGAGCATTAATGGATAGAAGGGCCCAAGGAAATAAAACCCAGGTCTAAGCGGCTAAATCAAGCTGTCTCTAACCATGTGCTTGTGGCCTGCAGGTCCAAGAGAAAAGCTTGAGACTGAGTGGTTAAAGTCGTGATCCAAAGCAAAAAGAGTGTGCTTAAGAGCTCTGGACACCTCTAATAGGGACTTTAGCAAAGCTGAGTCACAATCTGAAAAGGTTCACCCAGTCATGTGTCTGTGGAATTTATGTATCCGGTGGTAATACTGGAAAACAAAAGTCTTAGGGCCACGACCAAGACTCATAAAAGTAGCTGTGTTCAAGAATTAAAATACATAACTAGGAGAATCAATAACACTATCTGAACTCTGAGTTTCTATAGATGCCAATCATTCTAAACTTCAAAGGATAAAGTGAGATGCCAAAACTGTTCAGAAGCAAAAAGCTACAAGTCCCGCTCATCTAATTAGAACTAATATTCATTGATATTTTGGGATTTATAGTATATTCTCTTCTTTTAATCCTAATTGATTTTCAGTTTCTTGGGGACAAGCAACAATTTAATTTTGGTGTTGTGATGAGCGGATAATTTATACGCTTTTTGGCATTGTTTTTAGGTTGTTTTTAGTAGGATCTAGCTACTTTTAGGGATGTTTTCATTAGTTTTTATGCTAAATTCACATTTCTGGACTTTACTATGAGTTTGTGTATTTTTCTATGATTTCAGGTATTTTCTGGCTGAAATTGAGGGACCTGAGCAAAACTCTGATAAGGAGGCTGACAAAGGACTACTGATGCTATTGGATTCTGACCTCCCTACACTCGAAATAGATTTTCTGGAGCAACAAAACTCGAAATGGCGCGCTCTCAACGGCGTTAAAAAATACACATCCAGAGCTTTTCAACAATAGATAATAGTTCATACTTTATTCGAATCAAGACGACGCAAACTGGCATTCAACGCCAGTTTCATGCTGCATTCTGGAGTCAAACGCCAGAAACACATTATAAACCAGAGTTAAACGCCAAAAACACGTTACAACTTGGCGTTTAAATCCAAAAGAAGTATCTGCACGTGTAAAGCTCAAGCTCAGCCCAAGCACAAACCAAGTGGGCCCCAGAAATGGATTTCTGCATTAATTACTTATTTCCGTAAACCCTGCTAGTCTAGTATAAATAGAACATTTTACTATTGTATTAGACATCTTGGTTTTCGTCTTTTATCTTAGCATCCATCTTTGGACGTTTAGTTCTTAGACTTTGGGGGCTGGCCATTCGGCCATGCCTGGACCTTGATCACTTATGTATTTTCAACAGTGGAGTTTCTACACACCATAGATTAAGGGTGTGGAGCTCTGCTGTACCTCGAGTTTTAATGCAATTACTACTATTTTCTATTCAATTCAGCTTATTCTTGTTCTAAGATATTCGTTGCACTTCAACCTGATGGATGTGATGATCCGTGACACTCATCATCATTCTTACCTATGAACGCGTTACTGACAACCACTTCCGTTCTACCTTAGAACGTGCGAGTATCTCTTGGATTCCTTAATCAGAATCTTCATGGTATAAGCTAGAATTATTGGCGGCCTCTCTTGAGGATCCGAAAAGTCTAAACCTTGTCTGTGGTATTCCGAGTAGGATTCAAGGATTGAATGGCTGTGACGAGCTTCAAACTCGCGATTGTTGGGCATGATGACAAACACAAAAGAATCAATGGATTCTATTTCGACATGATCGAGAACCGACAGATGATTAGCCGTGCTGTGACAAGAGAATTTTGACCTTTTTCACTGAGAGGATGGGAAGTAGCCATTGACAACGGTGATGCCCTACATACAGCTTTCCATGGAAAGGAGTATGAAGAATTAGATGAAAGCAGTAGGAAAGCAGAGATTCAACAAAAACAAGCATCTCAATGCACTTATCTGAAATTTCCACCATTGAATTACATAAGTACCTCTATTTTATTTTATGCTTTATTTATTATTAATTTTGAAACCTTTACAATCATTTGAATCCGCCTAACTGAGATTTACAAGATGACCATAGCTTGCTTCATACCAACAATCTCCGTGGGATCGACCCTTACTCACGTAAGGTTTATTACTTGGACGACCCAGTTCACTTGCTGGTTAGTTGTGCGAAGTTGTGAAGAAAGTGCTGAGTTATAAACATGCATACCAAGTTGATCGCCATTGTTAGAGATCACAATTTCGTGCACCAGTGGGCTCAGCTTGCAGAAAAGTGTGAGTTAGGCATGGGCGTTAGTGATGTTAATGTTAAGTGAAAATGTGGGTTCGAGAACGTTAGTGGCAATCACCTTTTTCACTAATGTCCAACCCCAAAATTGTCCACGTTAACTTCAACGTTAGTGGCACTAACGTGACCACTATCGTTGCCTTATGATCCTTCGCAAGCGTTATTGGGAATCACCTTTTCAAATAACGTTGCATTGCGCCCCTTGTCCCTACGTTAGAGTTCACGTTAGTATAACTAACGTGACTCTTAACGTGCGCATGCCTCAGCTTCGAGAGCGTTAGTGACACTTACCTTTGTCACTAACGCTCCAAATGCCCCTCTTTCCCACGTTAGAGTTCACGTTAACTAGGTTAACGTGGCCACTAACGTGGTAGTGAATGCCATTTCCAATGTTAGTGACAAAGGTGAGTGTCACTAACGTTGGATTATGATGCTTAGCTCCGCGTTAACTTTCACGTTAGTGGTCTTAGCGTGACCACTAACGTGGGAAATGTTAGATTGATCCAACGTTAGTGACAAAGGTGAGTGTCACTAACGTTGGCATTGTCCCCTTTTCCACGTTAGAGTTCACGTTATCTAAGTTAACGTGGCTAATTGCCAGTGTGTAGCATTAGTGGTATTCACATTTACCACTAATGTTGGAGCTCCCATTTTTTCCACGTTAACTACCACGTTAATGTAGTTAACATGGCAATTAACGTGGGCTTATGATGGCTTCGCAGGCGTTATTAGCGATCACTTTTCTCATTAACGTTGCAAGCTCATTCCCATTCCACGTTAGTGGTCACGTTAACTAGATTAACGTGGCTGCTAACGTGGCTTTTTCTTGCTCCCTTTGTCCTGAAATCAAGCAAATAAAGTACAATCAAAGCTCTAGCCCAAGTCATGAGATTATGCATCATCAATTTGTCATTCAATCCTTGCAAAATCCTTATGAAATCATGTAAAATTCACAATAGTTGCTTGAATCCTGGTGTAAATGAAATTTCATCCAAAACTTGCTTATTTCCTAAGAAATTGCATGAAACTACCCTAAAACAATAAAGAAAAGGTCAGTGAAACTGGCCTAGATGCCCTGACATCACAATACCAAACTTAAAGCTTGCTTGTCCCTAAGCAAGTACTGAAATTTAGGAAGAATGAATGAAAGAACAAGATAAACAAACAATTATAATGGAAGTCAAATTTCTGGTTTATGGGGTTTCATGCATAGCAACTTAGGTTCATTCCTTTACTGGGTTTCAGGCCTTTATCATGCCCTTGAACACTTGTTTGATTGCATCCTTTGAGACTTCCTAATTATTGATCTTCCTTTCCCTTTCAAGATTTATTGCATCCCTTTTCTGGCTAAGTGCTCTGTAAGAGGGCGACTCTTTAAGATAAGCTTTCAGCCAACACTCCCGAACCAGTTGGTTCAAGGTGCTAGGTGTTAAGGCACCCCTAAGGACTTACTCCCTCAAGTCTCTTTCCCCCATACATACACACCACAGGCACATGATTTGTTATTTTTCTTTCTTGAGACCTTAGTGTCCCGCACCTCTTTGGGTTGCTAAGTGTTCTGTAGCAAGGGTTACTCTTGATAGTGGACTTTCATCTGATAATCCTGGATTAGTTAACCCAAGTTACCAGGTGATAAGGCACCCCTAAGAGCTTATTCATCCAAGCATATCCCTTGCACATGAACACCACAGACACATGCCTCAATATTCAAACCCTTGGTACCTAGCATTATTTCTCATTGTTTTTCTTTCCTTTTCACTTTTATTGCTCTTTCTCTATTCTTATTGGGATTTCATTATTTGGTTAGCCTCATAGGATGTGTTTCAAGCATAGGATTCAGGATAGATAGTTGCCTTCCTACCTTGTTAGTGAACTAACTTAGCTAATTAATCACCCTACCACAAACATTCAAAATTCACTTCACAAGATAACTCCATTCTTGTTCTTCTCATAACATTTTCTTTTTGATTGGCTTAAAGGACAAGCATACATATAAGCAAGATGAAAATAAAAACTAGGGACTAGACTAGCACACTTCGATGTGAATAAAGAGGAACAAGCAGAATATGCAGGTTTCTAGGACAATATTCAATCATTTTTTTCAACTAAAGTACTGCAACTTCGAGACAGTTCAATACAACCTCATGATGTCTTCCTGGGCATTATCGCCCTAGCATTTTGCATCATTGTTTGTCTCCTTGGATGATGAGGTATTATTATTCCCTGAGATTGATTGAATTCCTGTAACACTATTGGAAGTGGTTTGTACCCCAAGCACATGGAAAATAGTTAGCATGCATGTATGCTTGTGAATTTCTGAACTTGATTTGGTGTGTGAACACCAAACTTAGTTCCTTGCCTAATAAACCCATATTTCATGAGTTCTTTTGTGCTTAAATTGAGTGATTTATATAATCCTTCACCTACTTATTCACATTAATTGCATGGTTTTACTTTCCCTTCCTTATTATGTCATATTGTGAAAAACATGTTTCCTAAGCTTTGAAAATTAATTATTTTAATTACCTTTATTTCCATTCGATGCCGTGATTAGTGTGTTGAGTAGTTTCAAATTTTCTAAGGCAGAATGACTTAAAGGATGAAAAAGGAAACATACTAAAAGGAAAGGAGAAAGCAAAACGGAGCTTTAAGGAAACTGGTATCCACGCGATCGCATGGACGACGCGATCGCGTGCCAAGCACGAATCAGTAGCGACGCGGCCGCATGACTGACGCGACCGCGTGCCTTAAACAGAACGTACATGACGCGGTCGCATAACTGACGCGACCGCGTGGCAAGGAAAAGCTCCGAATGACGCGACCGCGTGACCCACGCGGACGCGTGACAGAGGCCACGCACCAGAAATTGCAGAAAACGCTCATAATGAGTTCTGAGACCCTTTTTGGCCCAAATCCAAGTCCATAAGGCATAGACCAGAGGCTATAAAGTGGGGGAATGCATCTATTCATAATCATGCACTCATAATTCACTTCTCATGTTTTAAATGTAGTTTTGGAGAGAGAGGTTCTCTCCTCTCTCTCTCTCTTAGGATTTAGGTAGTGTTTTTAGAAATTAGGATTTAGGACTTCTCTTAGATTTCTAGAGTGACTCTCGATCCCAGGTTTAATATTCCTTTTTACTATTTAAATTTCTCTTTTGTATTTTGATTACTCTGAAGCTTTTATTATATTTGATTGATATTGCCCAATTGGCTGTTGATGACATTTTTATGATATTTGAGGAATTTTAGTTTATGATTGTCCCTTTTTATTATTCCCAATCTGAGGATATTGTTATTCTAGTAGATTTAGTTTTTCCCCTTTTGGCCTTGGTTAAATAATTGGTAACTTTAGAGTTATTAAACTCATTGTTGATTGAAAATTGGAATTCATCCACTAAACTTACCTTCATAGTTAGAGGTTAACAAAGTGGGAGAAAAATCCAATTCTCATCACAATTGATAAGGATAACTAGGAAAGGACCTCCAGTTCTTATACCTTGCCAAAGGTTTATTTTACAGCTATTATTATTTTATTTTACTTGTCATATAATATATTCGCACCTTACTTCCAAAACCCAAATTTTACCTTTTTCATAGCCAATAATAAGAACATACCTCCCTGCAATTCCTTGAGAAGACGACCCGAGGTTTAAATACTCGGTTATCAATTTTAAGGGGTTTGTTACTTGTGACAACCAAAACGTTTGCACGAAGGGATTTTTGTTGGTTTAGAGACTATATCTACAACGCGACTGTTTTTATGACATTCTTTACTGGCAAAAATCCTAACGTCAAAATGGCGCCGTTGCCGGGGAATTGCAAACGTGTGCCTTATTATTGGTTATTGTAAATATTTTTCAAAAAAAAAAATTCAGATTTTTATTTTAAAATTTTTTTTATCTTATTTTATCTTTTTCAAAAATTATATCCTTTTCAAAATATTTTCTTTTTATTAATTTTTGTTTTTATTTTCCCCTACTACTATGAATTTTCACCCCTCTGGCTTCAAGTTTGATTCCAATGTTATTGTTAGGAATGGAAACTATAATGAAAACAGGCATCAAGATTGGAAGAATCAAAGATGGGAGAAGCCACAAGGATTTGATCAAACCTCATGGCAACAACCACCTCCAATGGACTATCAACAACCATTCTGTGATGCATATCTAGACAATGGCTATAGTTTTGATTATCAGCTACCACCACCATATGCCTATGTACCCCCTTCTCAACATGACTTTGGACCACCACACTCACAAGCCCCTTTTCCGCCATTCACCTCCATATGACCCTAACCCTCAACCACCATACCAACCACCTTTTGAGCCATATGAACCATATATAAAACCACCCCAATTCCAACCCAATTACTCACAAGAACCACCACTTCAATATTCACCATCTCCATATCTATCAATCCAAGAGCATTATGATCCTACTTATGAAAACCGAGTGAATCAAGAGGCAAAGGATCGTCTCAAGGAAACAATGGATCGATTTCAGGCAACCACTCAACAACTGGGGCAAGTATTATTTCAATGGGCTTCTCGACGCTAAAATACACAAGGATCAGCCACAGCCCTATGTGGACAGTCTAGTGAAGAGCATAGTATGAAGGAGATACTAGAAACTCCAGTGAACAGTACGGAGCATGACTTTGTACTGGAACAAGTAGAGGAAGCCAGAATTATTGAAGAAGAAGAAGTGGTTGAAGACTTAGGAGATGCAGAACCTCCATGGGAAAGTCCAGACATCGAGCCTCCTTCCAAGAAGGTTGAAATTGATGCTGAAGAGGGTGTACAACCTCCAAAGCATATCATAGTTGAAGACTTGGAAGAGGTTGATCAAGAGATGGAGATTCAAGAAGAAGAAGCACAACCTCCCATGCCCTTGGAAAGCAATGAAAAGAAGATTGAATTGAAAGAAAGCTACCAAGAGGAAGAGGTTGAAATTGAAGAAGTTTGCAAAGAGGTGATAATTATCAGAGAAGAGCACAAGGGAATGGAGCTTGCAATTTCATTAAAGATACCTCCCCCTAAGTCGCCATCATCCTTCACAACATTCAAGTGGGCAAAATTCATATCCCATAGCTTTCTAATCCCACTTGAATATGGGTGATGCCAAGGCATCTTAGGCTAGTTTCACTAGCCTTTTTCTTTCATTTTTAGTTGTTTTATGCATTTTCTTGAGCCTTAAGTAATCATTTGGGCCAAATAGTCATGCTTGTCTTAAATCATTCAAACATGAAGATTTTGATGCAAATTCCATGAGTTTTTAGTTATATTCCTTGAATGCTATGAATGGAAGAATTCTCATGAATTTTAGCAAGACTTTGATGCAGTTGTTTGGATGATTTCAGGGAAGAAGAGGCTAGGCAAGAAAGAAATAAAATCAATAAAGGATGCTTGAATATCAAATGGGACGTTTAAGCTCCAGTTTAAGGTTAAACTGGAGCTTAAACGCCAGAATCATGAGAAGAGAGGAAATGCTGTAACTGGCGTTTAACCTCCAGTTTGACCTCAAACTGGAAGTTAAACGCCAGAATGAGAAAGGGCACTAAGGAGCATTCCACGTTTAACCTCCAGTTTGACCTCAAACTGGAGGTTAAACGCCAGAATGATGAATTAAACTAAGGGAGGCACAAAAGCATTTCCACGTTTAACCTCCAGTTTGACCTCAAACTGGAGGTTAAACGTGTTCGACACTTATTCCCACCAAAGAAGCATTTCCACGTTTAACCTCCAGTTTAACCTTAAACTGGAGCTTAAACGCTGGCATATGGAACAGCTTGACCATGCATTCTTCAAACATAAATAACTTGAGCTACAAAACTCCAAATGAGGTGATTCAAAATGCATTGGAAAGAAGACATCTAGAGCTTTCCAAGCATATATGGCATGCATGGTGGATACTAAAAATTGAGGGAGAAAACAGCCCCGTAATGTGCATAGAAGAGCATAGTACCAACATGCAATCAGGCCAGCTGACCTCTTCACCTTCCATGGAGTATAACTCGAGTTGTAGAACTCCAAATGATGCGCTTCCAGTTGCATTGGAAATTAGACATCCAGAGCTTTCCAACGATGTATAATAGTCTATATTTGGCATCAAATTGGCAAGGTTGACAAGAGAACAAAGTGACGACTCAAGAAAGGGAGGTTAAATGTGTTCTTCATTTCCAAGTTTAACCTCCAGTTTGACCTCAAACTGGAGGTTAAATGTGTTCGATGGTTTTTCTCCTCCAGGGTGTGTTCTTCATTTCCAAGTTTAACCTCCAGTTTGACCTCAAACTGGAGGTTAAACGTGGTCGACCCAAATTGCCTCCAGGATGTGCTTTCTTCATTTCCAAGTTTAACCTCCAGTTTAACCTTAAACTGGAGGTTAAACGTGCTCGACAATGCACACCCCTGGGTTGCTTTCTTCCAATTCCACGTTTAAGTTTTAGTTTGACCTTAAACTAAAACTTAAACTTAAACTTAAACACCACCATTTGAAAAGGTTTCTGGGCCAATTATATTGAAGTTTAAGTTAGCAATTGAGCACAAAGATTAACTTAAACTTATTATGGCATAAAACCCAATTGAATATCATAGTTTATGGGATTGGGCCTGAAAAGTTGATGAGTCTGGAACTTCAAATTGTTGAGTCTTGTGTCATTACTTGTTTATCACTAAGTATGCTCAATGAATGTTACAGAATTGGATCACAGCCTCATCAGAATTATGGACCATAAGCCTAAAGCAAAAGGAAAGCAAGGAAAGGCCTCAAAGCCCAAGAAACACAACAGAAGCTCAATTTAGAAAGTGTATAAATAGGATAGAATTTAAGTTAGTTAGGACTTTTACATTCTGCAACTTTACATTTTGCTAGTTTTGATACTTTGTAATTGAATTCAGAGCTATGACTCACTAAACCCCTTTCATTGGGTTAGGGAGCTCTGTTGTAATTCAATGAATCAATAATAGTTTTATCTTCTTCTTCAATCTTTTCTCTTGAATTTTGTTAGAAAGCTTCTCGATCTAATTCCATTGGGTAATTGTCTTGGGAAAGAAATTACCCATAATTGGAATCCTTCGGAACCTTGAAAAAGGAATGGAGGATTCATGCTAGAGAAGCTTTCTCACAGTGAATTGGATTGGGGTTTGGATGGATATTGTGACATGTAATCCTACCAAATTGTGGTCCATGAAACTGTGTGGTATAATCAGTGATCGAGCTTCATCTCTTCTTATGAACATTTAAACCAAGGGATTGGGAATTTGTTTGTTTTTAGAGAGAATTGGTGAGCCAAGGGATTGGGATCCAATCATATAAGATTGCCAAGCAAAATTCAATGAATGCATTGGTTGAGGAAGAGATAAAATGTTTTGATTCGGAGATCTCAATATCTCCTAACACCCAATGAACTCCCATCTCTGATCTACACTTGCTATTTACATTCTGCACTTTCAATTCATGCAATCACCCCAATTCCCTTTTAATTTCAGCAATTTAATTTCTCGCACTTTCATTCTTGCAATTTAAGATTCTGTCATTTCAATTCCTTGCAATTTACATTTCCCGCCACATTTACTTTATGCAATTCACATCCAAAAATTGATTCCGCTCAACTAAACAAACTTCTAATTCGAATTGCTCACTCAACCAATCCTTGTGGGATTCGACCTCACTCTATTGTGAGTTTTTACTTGACGACGATAACAGGTGCACTTGCCGGAAGGAATTTTGCCGTTCGTGCAATTTCCCTAAATCGTAGCATAACAAGTTTATGCACGCATCAATGGGCTACTGGAGACGGATGGTCAACTTAGAGCTCTTTGTGGCATTAAGAGTAAAAGGAAGATGGCCGGTGGTAAGAATTATCCTGCAATGTTCATCATGGTTGGAAGCTTTAAGTTTAAACGTAAATGTTGGTATAGAGCTCAACTGAATGGGTCTAGGAAGTTGTTTGGCCGCTTACGTGAGAATTCAGACTGCTTGCCACCCGGATGGAACAATATTGCTCAACCAAAAGACGGGTGCAAAGGCAAGGTCTGGGACCCCGGAATCCATTCTACCAATCACCACTCTTGGGGCCTTGTCACTTGCTTTAACTTGCTTGAAGGCTTTCTGCGCCTTGTTTGGGATCCCGGAGGCTATTGGAAGTACAAACATTGGTGGGGATTCCTGGATCAATACAAGCACAAGCCACCCTAGCAGGAAGCTCATCAAATGTCCAACTTAAAGACTATAACTAAAAGTGCTAGGTGGGAGACAACCCACCATGGTATGATCGTTCATTTTTCATTTTTATTTAGTTTTATTTGTTTTCAAATTTTATTTTATTTTGTTATATTGAACCTGGAGTTTTGCATCACATTCATATTAACACTGCATTCTGCATTTTTCAGATTAAAAAAAAAGAAATCGAGCACGCGGCGCGACCGCATCAACGACGCGTCCGCGTCGCAAGGGGAGAAGAGAAAAATAAAAACGAACAGAGAGTCACGCTGGAGCGTGGCTGGAGGCGTGCCAGTGGCACAAATCGACCCACGTGATCGCGTCGCTGACGCGTCCGCGTCACGTGGGCATAATGGCCTCCCACGCGACCGCGTGAGCCACGCGGCCGGGTGCCTTGATTTTCGACGTTAAAAAGGTGCATGGCCCAAAGTTGTGCTGGAATTGGGCTGGCCTCGTGCTAGAAGCCCAAGCCCTCCCACGCGACCACGTGCCCCACGCGTCCGCATCATTTTCCAAAAATGGCCATCCACGCGATCGCGTCACCCACGCGATCGCGTCACCCCAAATTTTGGCAAATGAATTAATTTGAACAGAGAGTTGTGCAGGCGTGAGGCTGCACTCGCGCCAGAAGCATCACATGGGTCATGTGACCGCGTGACCGACGCGACCGCGTCCTCTTACTTAAAGCGCAATCGCGCGAACGCGTCCCCCACGCGTCCGCGTCGCCAGCGCCGCACAGCTTATCTTAATTTGCCAAATATCTTATCTTTTCTTCCCCAATCCTAATTTTTCCTCCCTCCTTTCTTCTTCCCTTCTTTCCCTTCTAATTCTTCTTATTTTTCCTTTTATTTTATTTTAATTCATTTGCATACTTTCATTCATTATTTTCATTGGTGTTAGAAATTTATTTGGGTAATTATTTACCATATTTTGCTTGTGGATTATTAAGGGAATTGTTTGACAATTGTATTAATTTTTAAAGGGTTGCTTGCATGTTCAATTTAATACTTTCAAATAGATTATTTATCATGCATGCTAAGTGTTTGTGAAAATGCCCGTATGGCATTGTGCACTATTTTTAAAGATTTCTTTTAATCTTCTACTATAAATGCTTGCTTTTCACAAAACCCTTTTTATATTTTATTAATTAAATATAATTGTCATTACAAACGTTATTGTTAGTTTCCTATGACTAACAATACATTAAAGCTTTTGATGCTTGATCTATGCTACTCATGCCCTTGCCGGCATGCTAATAAACATCTTGCATCCAATACCCCCATGCATTGCTATATTTCCATTGATGAACTGATCACATGGAATCGCGACCATGTCTTCCATTCACTATTTTCCTTACTTGGCATGCTATTCACTTGTACCGCCCTCCTCTTTGCTCTACACCTTTGACTTCATATCCCTTTCTCTTCTCCCTTTTTCAGGCTGGCCACCAGAACGGGTAAGGAGAAAGCTTCTACAACGAGCAACAGCTGAGGAACCACAACACCCGCCCACCTGTACTTCTTAACATGCACCGAGGACGGTGCAATCTTTAAGTGTGAGGAGATCAATACCGATCTCCACGGGTTAGTTAGCCCCTTCTCAACACCAAATTTTTTTTTCATTGTTGCATTTGCATGTTTAATTGTTTTTGTGCATATTTTACTACTTGGTTAAAGTAATATTCTTCTTTTTCAAGAAATTTTTATAGTATTTCACTAATTTGAATAAAACTTTTTGAAAAAAAAAACTTGTATGAAAGAAATATTATTTTGGAACATGGTTTAAAGCTCGAACACACAAAACCAGTGAGATCTTGAGCCTATTTGATTGGTTACATTTTATCAACCAATATTTTATTTTTGGTGTGTGTTTCTCTCTCTAAAATTGTGATCTTTGTCTTGCTTAATTCTATATTTCCATTGTTTAATGTATGCATACACTTATATGATTGAGGCCTTGTTTCAATGAGCTTACATACCCACACGGCCTTAACCTTTTCATTATCTATTGCAAACCAATTTTGAGCCTATTTTACCCCTTTTGTTCTTTATTTTAGCACATCATTAACTCTAAGCGGAAAACAATAATGTCCTTAATTTGAATCCTTAGTTAGCTTAGACTAGCGAGAGTGCTCATAAATTAAGTGTGGGAAAAGTGGGTTTGGAAACATCTGGTTTGAGAATTGAGTATGTTAGAATTTTCTGAAAATGTGAAAGAAATGTTTAGGACATGTTCATGCATTCAATAAATTAATCATATGCATTAAAAAAAAAAGAGAGCAAAATAAGTGAAAGGGGACAAAATGCCCCAAAGTAAGTGGTGAAAGCAATGCATATGAGTTGTACTTGAAATTAGAATGCATGAATATGTGGAAAACATGGTTAATGGATGGTTAGATGTTGTATTATGATTACATGGATTGTTTAAGTGGGAAAGTTTCAGTTAATTAAGGATTCAGATTTTAGTCCACTTGACCAAATACAATCCTACCTTGACCCTAACCCCATTACAACCCTTAAAAGACCTCTTGATATGTGTATCTGTGCATTAAATTTATGTTGATTGTTAGATGAAGAGCAAGCCTTAGAAAGCAAGGTTAGTAGAGAATTGAGAGAATCGAACCTAAAACGCTTGAGTGATTAAGAGTGATATACACTACTAGTGAGGGTTCGATGCTTGATTCTTTGTTCCCGGCTTTCATGAGCTATTTTCTTCTACAAGTCTATTTGTACTTCATTTTTTATGATTTGAATTAGTGAAATCCAGTTCATATTTATTCTTGGAGATTTATTTGCTTTTAACCAAGTAAGTAGAAACATTTTTTATTTAGTTGCATTCATTGGTTGCATCTCATGCATTCTACCATTCTTCTTCATTCCTTTATAGTTTCTCTTGAGCTTAGCATGAGGACATGCTAGTGTTTAAGTGTGGGGAGGTTGATAAACCCATATTTCATGAGTTCTTTTGTGCTTAAATTGAGTGATTTATATAATCCTTCACCTACTTATTCACATTAATTGCATGGTTTTACTTTCCCTTCCTTATTATGTCATATTGTGAAAAACATGTTTCCTAAGCTTTGAAAATTAATTATTTTAATTACCTTTATTTCCATTCGATGCCGTGATTAGTGTGTTGAGTAGTTTCAGATTTTCTAAGGCAGAATGACTTAAAGGATGAAAAAGGAAACATACTAAAAGGAAAGGAGAAAGCAAAACGGAGCTTTAAGGAAACCGGTATCCACGCGATCGCATGGACGACGCGATCGCATGGATGACGCGATCGCGTGCCAAGCACGAATCAGTAGCGATGCGGCCGCATGATTGACGCGACCGCGTGCCTTAAACAGAACGTACATGACGCGGTCGCATAACTGACGCGACCGCGTGGCAAGGAAAAGCTCCGAATGACGCGACCGTGTGACCCACGCGGACGCGTGACAGAGGCCACGCACCAGAAATTGCAGAAAACGCTCATAATGAGTTCTGAGACCCTTTTTGGCCCAAATCCAAGTCCATAAGGCATAGACCAGAGGCTATAAAGTGGGGGAATGCATCTATTCATAATCATGCACTCATAATTCACTTCTCATATTTTAAATGTAGTTTTGGAGAGAGAGGTTCTCTCCTCTCTCTCTCTCTCTCTTAAGATTTAGGTAGTGTTTTTAGAAATTAGGATTTAGGACTTCTCTTAGATTTCTAGAGTGACTCTCGATCCCAGGTTTAATATTCCTTTTTACTATTTAAATTTCTCTTTTGTATTTTGATTACTCTGAAGCTTTTATTATATTTGATTGATGTTGCCCAATTGGCTGTTGATGACATTTTTATGATATTTGAGGAATTTTAGTTTATGATTGTCCCTTTTTATTATTCCCAATCTGAGGATATTGTTATTCTAGTAGATTTAGTTTTTCCCCTTTTGGCCTTGGTTAAATAATTGGTAACTCTAGAGTTATTAAACTCATTGTTGATTGAAAATTGGAATTCATTCACTAAACTTACCTTCATAGTTAGAGGTTAACAAAGTGGGAGAAAAATCCAATTCTCATCACAATTGATAAGGATAACTAGGAAAGGACCTCCAGTTCTTATACCTTGCCAAAGGTTTATTTTACAGCTATTATTATTTTATTTTACTTGTCATATAATATATTCGCACCTTACTTCCAAAACCCCAATTTTACCTTTTTCATAGCCAATAATAAGAACATACCTCCCTGCAATTCCTTGAGAAGACGACCCGAGGTTTAAATACTCGGTTATCAATTTTAAGGGGTTTGTTACTTGTGACAACCAAAACGTTTGTACGAAGGGATTTCTGTCGGTTTAGAGACTATATCTACAACGCGACTGTTTTTATGACATTCTTTACTGGCAAAAATCCTAACGTCATTGCCCAATGCAGCAAATTAAATACATGCAGAAACCTCATGTGCTTTTATTAAGAAAATAACTATGAGCTAAAAAGACAAACTATGCATTAGAGGTTAAACCTCTGTCAAGTGAGTTCTATGGTTGTTAGAGCAGTGCTTTCTCACTGAAGGGTTGCAATGCACTCTTCAGCTGGAGTCTTTAGTGGAACACCAAACTTAGAGTTCCACATTCACCCTTGAAATGTTTTGGTGTGCAACACCAAACTTAGCTTCTCACAATACAGAGAACTCAACTTGAAGCTTTTGTTGGGTCAATCATGAAAAGAGAATTACCTCAGGTTGGGTTGCCTCCCAACAAAGTGCTTTTTTTTAGCGTCACTAGCTCGACGATTGCTCTTCTAGTTGAGGTTATATTTTTGTTTGGGGGCTTCCCCCATGCTGCCCAAGTAGTGCTTGAGTCGTTGCCCATTCACAGTGAATGTCCTCTTTGAGCTTTCTTCCATGATTTCTATGTGTCCATACGGTGAGACTTTTGTAACTAGAAAAGGCCCCGACCATCTTGATTTGAGTTTCCCAGGAAAGAGTTTCAGTATGGAGTTATAGAGAAGCACATATTGTCCTTCTTCGAAACTTCTTGGTGCTAGGTTGAGATCATGTCTCTTTTTTGCTTTTTCCTTATAGATCTTGGTATTTTCATAGGCTTGAGACCTAAACTCTTCCAGTTCTTGCAGCTGCAAGATCCTCTTTTTACCAGCAGTGGTGCTGTCCAGGTTCAGTATCTTAAGAGCCCAAGAGGCTTTGTGCTCCAGCTCTAATGGCAAGTGACAGGCCTTTCTGTATACCAGTTGATATGGGGACATCCCAATTGGTGTTTTGAAGGCTGTCATGTATGCCCAAAGAGCATCATCTAGCTTCTTCGCCTAGTCCTTTCTTGATATCCCCACAGTCTTTTCCAAGATCCTTTTCAACTCTCGGTTGGATATCTCTGTTTGCCCACTTGTTTGGGGATGATAAGGTGTGGCAACCTTATGCTTCACCCCAAATCTTAGGAGTAGGGTCTCCAATGGTCTATTGTAGAAATGGCTCCCTCCATCACTGATGAGGGCTCGTGGGACTCCAAATCTGGTGAAGATATTCTTTCTAAAAAAGTTTACGACTACCTTGTTGTCATTTGTTGGGGTTGCCACGGCCTCCACCCACTTAGATACATAGTCCACTGCCACCAAGATATACTTGTTTGAATATGAGGTTGGGAATGGTCCCATGAAGTCGATCCCCCACACATCGAATAGTTCAAGTTTTAGAATGTAATGCTGTGGCATCTCATTTTTCTTGGGCAGATTGCCAGCCCTTTGGCACTCATTGCAGCTCCTCACCAGTTCCTTAGCATCCTTGAAAATAGTGGGCTAGAAGAACCCATATTGTAGTACTTTTGCTGCGGTTCTTTTTCCTCCAAAATGACCTCCATAGCTAGCGCTATGACAACTCCACAGGACCTCTCGTCCTTCTTCTTCTGAGATGCACCTCCTAAGGATTCCATCTGAACATTTCTTGAAGAGATAGGGTTCATCCCAAATGAAATACTTAGCATCATTGATGAGTTTTCTTCTTTGATGTTTGTTAATCCCAGGGGGTAGGTCACCGGCTGCTTTAAAATTGGCAATATCTGCAAACCAGGGTGCTTTGTGAACCAACATTAACTGCTCATCTTGGAAGAACTCATTTACACTTGTATCATGTATAGCATCTTTCTCACAAGGGATTCTGGATAGATGATCTGCTACCTTGTTGTCCACACCTTTTTTGTCTCTAATCTCAATGTTGAATTCCTGCAACAATAATATCTATCTGATTAGTCTTGGTTTTGACTCCTGTTTGGCAAATAGATATTTGAGTGCTGTGTGATCAGTGAAAACAATAACTTTAGAGCCAATAAGGTAGGACCTAAATTTGTCAAATGCAAAAACTATTGCCAGAAACTCCTTTTTGGTGGTGGTATAATTTCGTTAAGTGTCAGTAAGGACCTTGCTGGCATAGTATATGACATGCACCAAATTTTCTTTTCTCTGCCCTAACACTGCCCCAACTGCGAAATCAGATGCATCATACATCAGTTCAAATGGTAGATTCCAATCAGGTGGGGTGATGATAGGAGCAAAGGATAGCCTTTTTTTAAGTTCTCAAATGCAAGCATGCACTTCTCATCAAAGATGAATGGTGTATAAGACATAAGGAGATTTCTTAAGGGCTTGGCTATCTTTGAAAAATCTTTAATAAACCTTATGTAGAAGCCAGCATGCCCCAAAAAGCTCCTAATTGCCTTGACATCACTTGCTGGAGGTAATTTTTCAATTAGCTCCACCTTAGCTCTGTCTACCTCAATGCCTTGGTTAGAAACTTTATGGCCAAGGAATATTCCATCTGTCACCATAAAGTGACATTTTTCCCAATTCAAGACCAAGTTGGTCTCTTGGCATCTTTTTAATACCAAGGCAAGATGGTTTAGGCAATTAGGAAAGGAGTCTCCAAATACTAAAAAGTCATCCATGAAAACTTCAATGACCTTTTCTATCATATCCGAGAAGATGGAAAGCATGCAGCGTTGAAAAGTTGCAGGTGCATTACATAGCCCAAATGGCATGCGCCTGTAGGCAAACACTCCATATGGGAAGGTGAATGATATTTTCTCTTGGTCTCTTGGATCAACCACTATTTGGTTATATCCTGAATAACCATCTAGAAAACAATAATATGCATGTCCTGCAAGTCTTTCCAGCATCTGATCCATGAAGGGAAGTGGGAAATGATCTTTTCTTGTGGCTTCATTGAGCTTTCTGTAGTCAATACACATCCTCCATCCTGTGACGGCTCTTGTAGGGATTAGATCATTTCTTTCATTGGGTACCACAGTGATTCCTCTTTTCTTGGGGACCACTTAGACTGGATTAACCCATGGGCTATCCGAAATTGGGTAGATTACTCCTTCCTGCCACAGCTTCATGACTTCTTTCTGTACTACTTCCTTCATAACTAGTTTCAACCTCCTTTGGGGCTGAATGGAGGGTTTGGCATCCTCTTCCAATAGTATCTTATGCATGCATATGGCTGAACTGATTCCCTTCAAGTCAGTAAGTGTCCATCCAATGGCATCCTTATGTTTTTGTAAGACTTGAAGCAATTTTTCCTCTTGTTCTTGGCTGAGGGATGAATTTATAATCACTGGATAACTTTTATTCTCTCCTAAGTATGCATACTTGAGAGTGGGCGGCAGTGCCTTTCGCTCAAGTTTGGGTACTTCTTTTCTTTAATCCTACCCTTCTAGTGTGCCTTGAACATGCATTTCAGCGGCTGCAGCCTCTTCGCTTAATACTAATTCCTCTTCTTCTGTTAACTCCTCAAGTTCTTCTTCAAGAGTTTCTTGCACCACAGCATCCACCGAGTCCAACCTCATACATTCTCCCAATGAGTCTTGTGGGTAACGCATGGCCTTGAACATATTGAATATCATTTTCTCCTCATGTAGTCTAAGGACAAGTTCACCCTTTTCGACATCAGTGATGGCTCCCACAGTGGCCAAGAATAGCCTTCCCAAGATGATAGAGGTCTTGGCTCCTTCCTCCATGTCCAATACTACAAAGTCTGCTGGAAAGATGAAGTCTCCCACCTTTACCAACAAGTCTTCTACTATTCCGTGAGGAAACTTAAATGATCGATCTCCTAATTGCAGAGCCATTCTTGTTGGTTTAGCCTCCTCAATCTTCATTTTTCTCATCATTGCAAAGGACATCAGATTTATGCTAGCTCCTAGGTCACATAAAGCCTTCTCTACTGTGATTTTCCCTATGATTCAAGGGATTTGGAAGCCCCCGGAATCCTTCAATTTCTGGGGCAATTTGTGCTGGATGATGGCACTGCATTCTTCGGTGAGTACCACAGTTTCATTGTTCATCCAGCTTCTCTTCTTGGTCATCAGCTCCTTTAAGAACTTGGCATAGAGCGGCATTTGCTCTATTACTTCGGCAAAGGGTATGTTGATTCGTAGTTTCTTGAAGATTTTCAAGAATCTTGAGAATTGACTGTCCTCTCCCTTCTTCTTTAATTGCTGGGGGTATGGGGCTTTTGAAACACATGGTTTCAGCACTTCTCCTTCTTGGTGTGACTTAGGAGTGGTGACTTGCATTTCCTCTTGTCCATTTTCTTCTTTATCTGAACTCATCTCTGGTGGGTTCTTATGGGTTTCCCTCAATTCCTTCCCACTTCTGAGGGTGATAGCCTGACACTCCTCCCTTGGAGTCGAATTGGTGTTGCTATGGGTAATGTGGCCAGGGGCTTGCTTGAATAGGTAGCCAATTTATGTTTCAGCTCCTGTTTTGATGATGCACGGAAACTTGTCTCTCAACAGATTTCCCTTTGGCAAGTATACCGAATTATCGTCAAGTAAAAACTCACAATAGAGTGAGGTCGAATCCCACAGGGATTGATTGGTCAAGCAACTTTAGTTGGAAGAATGCTAGTTGAGCTAAACAGAGTGTAGTTGATGTTGTAGGAAATTAAATGGCGGGAAAGTAAATTGCAGGAAATAAAGTGCAGAATCTTAAATAGGGAATCGGGGAGATGAACATGGAAATAAATGGCAGAAAGTAAAGAGAATGGGTGAGATCAGAAATGGGGAGTTCATTAGGTTCAGGAGATGTTGTATTCTCCAGATCAAATTCATTTTCATCATTTCCTCAATCAAAGCATCTATTGATCTCCTTGGCAATCTCAAGTGATTGGATTCCAATTCCTTGGCAACCCAATCTCTTTAAGCTTGAATAATTGCCTAATTCCTTGATTTAATTGCTCATGGGAAGAGATGAAGTGTGGTCACTGATTATACCACATGTGTTTCCAAATCAAAGTGTTGAGAGGATTACATGTCACTATATCCGCCTAGACCCCAATTCGGTCCAACATGAGAAAGCATTTCTAGCATGATCTCCTCATCCCTTTTCCAAGGCTCAGAGGAGATCCAATTATGGAGAGTTTCTTTTCCAAGACAACTAACCAATTGAATTAAGATCGAAAGCTTTCTAGTAAATCAAGAGAAAAGAAAGAGGAAGAAGAAAGAAAACTATAATTGATCCATCAAATTACAACAGAGCTCCCTAACCCAATGAAAGGGGTTTAGTTGTTCATAGCTCTGGAAATGGGAAATGGCAAAAAAGAATACATGCTTAGCTAGAAAATGCAGAAAAGTAAATATACAGAGGGTATTTCTCCAAAGTGCCAAGCTTCTCCATAGTTCAAAACTACTCCTATATATACTACTCTTCTTGATCTTCTAGTGAGTTCTCTGAGTCTTGGATGTGGGCCTTAGATCTTTGAAGCAGTTATAATCTTTAGTGGGCTCAGCTTGCAGAAAAGTGTGAGTTAGGCATGGGCGTTAGTGATGTTAACGTTAAGTGAAAATGTGGGTTCGAGAACGTTAGTGGCAATCACCTTTTTCACTAACGTCCAACCCCAAAATAGTCCACGTTAACTTCAATGTTAGTGGCACTAACGTGACCACTATCGTTGCCTTATGATCCTTCGCAAGCGTTATTGGGAATCACCTTTTCCAATAATGTTGCATTGCGCCCCTTGTCCCTACGTTAGAGTTCACGTTAGTATAACTAACGTGACTCTTAATGTGGGCATGCCTCAGCTTCGAGAGCGTTAGTGACACTTACTTTTGTCACTAACGCTCCAAACGCCCCTCTTTTCCACGTTAGAGTTCACGCTAACTAGGTTAACGTGGCCACTAACGTAGTAGTGAATGCCATTTCCAACGTTAGTGACAAAGGTGAGTGTCACTAACGTTGGCTTATGATGCTTAGCTCCGCGTTAACTTTCACGTTAGTGTTCTTAACGTGACCACTAACGTGGGCAATGTTAGCTTGATCCAACGTTAGTGACAAAGGTGAGTGTCACTAACGTTGGCATTGTCCCCTTTCCACGTTAGAGTTCACGTTAACTAAGTTAACGAGACTCTTAATGTGGCTAATTGCCAGTGTGTAGCGTTAGTGGTATTAACCTTTACCACTAACACTGGAGCTCCCTTTTTCTTCACGTTAACTACCACGTTAATGTAGTTAATGTGGAAATTAACATGGGCTTATGATGGCTTCGCAGGCGTTATTGGTGATCACTTTTCTCATTAACAATGCAAGCTCATTCCCATTCCACGTTAGTGGTCACATTAACTAGATTAACGTGGCTGCTAACGTGGCTTTTTCTTGCTCCCTTTGTCCTGAAATCAAGCAAATAAAGGGCAATCAAAGCTCTAGCCCAAGCATGAGATTATGCATCATCAATTTGTCATTCAATCCTTGCAAAATCCTTATGAAATCATGCAAAATTCACAATAGTTGCTTGAATCCTGGTGTAAATGAAATTTTATCCAAAACTTGCTTATTTCCTAAGAAATTGCATGAAACTACCCTAAAACAGTAAAGAAAAGGTCAGTGAAACTGGCCTAGATGCCCTGGCATCACTTGATCACCTGACACTTGTTCTAAAAAGGTGCCAAGAGACTAACCTGGTTTTGAACTGGGAAAAATGTCACTTTATGGTGACTGAAGGGATCGTCCTTGGGCACAAGATCTCGAACAGAGGAATAGAGGTGGATCAAGCTAAGGTAGAGGTAATTGAAAAATTATCACCACCTGCCAATATTAAGGCAATCAGAAGCTTTCTGGGGCATGCAGGATTCCATAGAAGGTTTATAAAGGATTTTTCAAAAATTGCAAAACCTCTAAGTAATCTGCTAGCTGCTGACATGCCATTTATATTTGACACAGAGTGTCTGCAGGCGTTTAAGACCCTGAAAGCCAAGCTGGTTACAGCACCAGTCATTTCTGTACTAAACTGGACATTACCATTGGAACTGATGTGTGGTGCCAGTGACCATGCCATTAGTGCAGTATTGGGACAGAGGCATGACAAACTTCTGCATGTCATTTATTATGCCAGCCGTGTCCTAAATGATGCACAGAAGAATTACACAATCACAGAAAAGGAATTGCTTGCAGTGGTTTATGCCATTGACAAGTTCAGATCCTATTTGGTAGGATCAAAGGTGATTGTGTACACTGACCATGGTGCTCTTAAATATCTACTCACAAAGCAGGATTCAAAACCCAGGCTCATAAGGTGGGTGCTGCTTCTGCAAGAGTTTGATATAGAAATAAGAGACAGAAAAGGGACAGAAAAAAAGTGGCAGATCACCTGTCCCGAATAGAACCAGTAGAAGGGGCGTCCCACCCCATCATTGAGATCTCTGAAACCTTTCCGGATGAGCAACTCTTTGCCATTCAGGAAGTACCATGGTTTGCAGACATTGCAAACTATAAGGCTACAAGGTTCATACCCAAGGAGTACAGTAGGCAGCAAACAAAAAAATTAATTTCTGATGCAAAGTACTACTTGTGGGATGAACCATATCTCTTTAAAAGATGCGCAGACGGATTAATCCGTAGGTGCGTACCTAGAGAAGAAGCGCAGAGGATCCTTTGGCACTACCATGGATCACAATATGGAGGACATTTCGGAAGTGAGTGAACAGCCACAAAAGTCCTCCAATGTGGCTTCTACTGGCCTACTCTCTATAAAGACTCCCGAGAGTTTGTACGGAACTGTGACAGTTGCCAGAGAGCTGGTAATCTGCCTCATGGTTACGCCATGCCTCAGCAAGGGATCTTAGAGATTGAATTGTTTGACGTATGGGGTATTGACTTCATGGGGCCTTTCCCACCTTCATACTCAAACACTTATATTCTGGTGGCAGTAGACTATGTATCTAAATGGGTAGAGGCAATTGCAACACCCACTAATGATACTAAAATAGTGATAAAGTTCCTCCAGAAATACATCTTCAGTAGATTTGGTGTCCCCAGAGCAATAATCAGTGATGGAGGCATTCATTTATGCAATAAATAGCTTTACTCTGCTATGGTCCGATATGGAATTAGCCATAAGATAGCAACTCCATATCATCCACAGACAAATGGGCAAGCTGAGGTCTCGAATAGAGAACTAAAAAAAATCCTGGAACGGACTATAATGGCCCATAGAAAGGATTGGGCAAAAAGCTTGGATGATGCTCTCTGGGCATACAGAACAGCATTCAAGACTTCTATAGGAACTTCTCCATACCAACTTGTGTATGGCAAAGCCTATCATCTGCCCGTGGAATTGGAAAACAAAGCCTACTGGACAACCAGATTCGTAAACCTTGATGCTAAATTAGCTGGAGAGAAAAGATTGCTCCAGTTGAATGAGCTAGAAGAGTTCAGACTCTATGCTTTTGAAAATGCAAAAATTTACAAGGAGAAAGCTAAAAAGTGGCATGACAAGAAATTGTCATCCAGAGTGTTTGAACCGGGACAAAAAGTCCTATTATTTAACTCTAGACTCAGACTATTCCCTAGGAAATTAAAATCCCGGTGGAGGGACCATATGTGATTACAGGTGTGTCACCATATGGATATGTGGAACTTTAGGATATTGATTCTGACAAGAGATTCATTGTTAATGGGCAAAGAGTCAAGCACTATCTTGAAAGCAATATTGAGCAAGAGTGCTCAAAACTGATACTAGAATAACATTCAGTGAGGTCCAGCTAAAGACAATAAAGAAGCGCTTATTAGGAGGCAACCCAATTTTATTTTAATTTTATCTATATTATTTTGTTTTTTTTTTTTAGGTTGATGATCATGTGAAGTCACAAAGACAATTACAAAAATAAAAAAAATCAAAAACAGCATTGAAAATAGCACACCCTGGAGGAAGGACTTACTGGCGTTTAAACACCATTAAGGGTAGCAAAATGGGCGTTTAAACGCCCAATCTGGCACCTTTCTGGGCGTTTAAATGCCAGAATAGGGCACAGACTGGCGTTTAAACGCCAAAACAGGGCAACAAACTGGCGTTTAGACGCCAGAACAGGGCAGCAGACTGGCGTTTAAACGCCAGAATTGCACTCTAAGGCGTTGTGAATGCCCAATTGGAGCAGGAATGAAGAATTCCTTGACCCCCTCAGGATCTGTAGACCCCACAGGATCCCCACGAACCTCAACTCACTCTCTCTCCTCTACACACCTTCCCCTCATCTTGGCTGAATTCACTTCTCCCTCTATCTCCTCCACTTTTCTTCTTCTTCCCCTTCTTTCTTTCTTCTTTTGCTCGAGGACGAGCAAACATTTTAAGTTTGGTGTGGTAAAAGCATTGCTTTTTGTTTTTCCATAACCATTTATGGCACCTAAGGCTGGAGAAACCTCTAGAAAGAGGAAAGGAAAGGCAATTGCTTCCAACTCCGAGTCATGGGAGATGGAGAGATTCATCTCAAGGGTCCATAGCTTAGTAATAGAGTATTTGACTGCACAACAAGAGAGCCAACTCATGGACCTCAACAAGAGCATGAGGAATTCCCTCATCAAGAAACTCCTGAGATGCCTCAAAGGATACATTTTCCTTCACACAATTATTGGGAGCAACTCAACACTTCTTTGGAAAGCTTGAGTTACAACATGGACCAATTAAGGGTTGAACACCAAGAGCACTCCATCATTCTCCACGAGATTAGAGAAGATCTAAGAGCTATGAGGGAGGAGCAACAAAGGCAAGGAAAAGACATAGAGGAGCTCAAGAGCACCATTGGTTCTTCAAGAGGAGGAAGACGCCACCCTCACTAAGGTGGACTCATTCCTTAATCTCCCTGTCTATTTAATTTTCTATTTT
The DNA here is from genome assembly GCF_014773155.1 of Arachis stenosperma. Taxonomy (NCBI): domain Eukaryota; kingdom Viridiplantae; phylum Streptophyta; class Magnoliopsida; order Fabales; family Fabaceae; genus Arachis; species Arachis stenosperma. Next base: position 67,071,012 of record NC_080378.1, read on the forward strand.
TCGGCTTTATGTTGTATGCTCTATCTATGTTTGTGCCTTCACTACATGATCATTAGTGTCTAGTGTCTATGTCTTAAAGCTATGAATAACTCCACGAATCCTTCACCTCTCTTAAATGAAATATGTGCTTAATTACAAAAGAACAAGAAGTACTTGAATTTCAAATTTTATCTTGAAACTAGTTTAATTATTTTGATGTGGTGGCAATATTTTTTGTTTTCTGAATGAATGCTTGAACAGTGCTTATTTTTTATCTTGTTGTTTATGAATGTTAAAGTTGTTGGCTCTTGAAAGAATGATGAACAAAGAGAAATGTTATTGATAATCTGAAAAATCATGAAATTGAATCTTGAAGCAAGAAAAAGTAGCCGAAAAAAATGGCGAAAATAAAGAGAGAGAAAAGAAAAAGAAAAAGCAAGCAGAAAAAGCCAATAGCCCTTTAAACCAAAAGGCAAGGGTAAAAAGGATCCAAGGCTTTGAGCATTAATGGATAGGAGGGCCCAAGGAAATAAAATCCAGGCCTAAGCGGCTGAATCAAGCTGTCCATAACCATGTGCTTGTGGCATGCAGGTCCAAGTGAAAAGCTTGAGACTGAGTGGTTAAAGTCGTGATCCAAAGCAAAAGAGTGTGTTTAAGAACTCTGGACACCTCTAACTAGGGACTTTAGCAATGCTGAGTCACAATCTGAAAAGGTTCACCCAGTTATGTGTCTGTGGCATTTATGTATCCGGTGGTAATACTAGAAAACAAAGTGCTTAGGGCCGCGGCCAAGACTCATAAAGTAGCTGTGTTCAAGAATCAACATACTTAACTAGGAGAATCAATGACACTATCTAAAATTCTGAGTTCCTATAGATGCCAATCATTCTGAATTTCAAAGGATAAAGTGAGATGCCAAAACTGTTCAGAAGCAAAAAGCTACAAGCCCCGCTCATCTAATTAGAACTAAGTTTCATTGATACTGTGGGATTCATTATATATTCTCTTCTTTTTATCCTATTTTTTTCAGTTGCTTGAGGACAAGCAACAATCTAAGTTTGGTGTTGTGATGAGCGGATAATTTATACGCTTTTTGGCATTATTTTTATATAGTTTTTAGTATGATTTAGTTAGTTTTTAGTATATTTTTATTAGTTTTTAAGCGAAATTCACAATTCTAGACTTTACTATGAGTTTGTGTGTTTTTCTGTGATTTCAGGTATTTTCTGACTGAAATTGAGGGACCTGAGCAAAAATCTGATTCAGAGGCTGACAAAGGACTGCAGATGCTGTTGGATTCTAACCTCCCTGCACTCAAAGTGGATTTTCTGGAGCTACAGAACTCCAAAGGGCGTGCTTCCAATTGCGTTGGAAAGTATACATCCACGGCTTTCCAGAAATATATGATAGTCAATACTTTGAGCGAGTTTTGATAACATAAATTGGCGTCAAAACGCCAGCTCTCTGCACTTTTCTAGCGTCAAAACGCCAGAACTGGCATAAAAGTTGGAGTTAAACGCCCAAACTGGCACCAAAGCTGGCGTTTAACTCCAGGAATAGCCTATGCACGTTAAAGCTCCAATGCTCAGCCCAAGCACACACCAAGTGGGCCCTAGAAGTGGATTTCTGCACTACCTATCTTAGTTTACTCATTTTTTGTAAACCTAGGTTACTAGTTGAGTATAAAAACTACTTTTAGAGATTTATTTTGTTCATCATGACATTTTCACGTTTTACATTGTATCTCTATAGCATGAGTCTCTAAACTCCATTGTTGGGGGTGAGGAGCTCTGCTGTGTCTCGATGGATTAATGCAATTACCACTGTTTTCTATTCAATCACGCTTGTTTCCATTCTAAGATATTCATTCGCACTTAAACATGATGAATATGATGATCTGTGACACTCATCACCATTCTAAACTTATGAATGCGTGCCTGACAACCACCTCCGTTCTATCTTAGATTGAATGTGTATCTCTTGAATTCCTGGTTCACGACTTTGAGTACCTTTCCAGACAACAATGTTCAAATTCGTGCATCTAGAGTCTTCGTGGTATAAGCTAGGATTATTGGCGGCCATTCCTGGGATCCGGAAAGTCTAAACCTTGTCTGTGGTATTACAAATAGGATCTGGGAAGGGATGACTGTGACGAGCTTCAAACTCGCGAGTGTTGGGCGTAGTGACAAATGCAAAAGGATCATTGGATTCTATTCCAACATGATCGAGAACCGACAGATGATTAGCCATGCGGTGACAGCGCACATGGACCATTTTCACTGAGAGGATGGGAAGTAGCCATTGACAATGGTGACACCCTACACACGCCTTGCCATGGAAGGAGCCTTGCGTGCGTGAAGAAGAAGATAGTAGGAAAGCAGAGATTCAGATGACAGAGCATCTCCAAAACTCCAACATGTTCTCCATTAGTGAATCACAAGTACCTTTTATTTCATGCTCTTTTTTTACATTGCAACCAAAAACCCTTTTTATTATCAATCTCCTTACTAAGAGTTACAAGGTAACCATAGCTTGCTTCAAGTCGACAATCTCCGTGGGATCGATCCTTACTCACGTAAGGTATTACTTGGACGACCCAGTGCACTTGCTGGTTAGTTGTGCAGAATTGTAAGCGTGATTCCAACAACAATGAGGTTCTAGATTTTCTGCATCAACAACTCCACACCAGACAAAGAAGACTCTGCACAACAACAATAACATTTCAAATCTTACCAAAATTAGAACATATACATCAGATCAAATAATAAGGAACACACTTAACTTCATCATAGAAGGCACATTTTATATAAAAAATAATATTAAAAAATCAGAGTATGAGTACGGATAAAATTAGAAATCTTATATATACTTTCATTTGAAGAAGACGATGGCCACTTACATAAGCAGAGCATACAGAATCATCGCACCAAGACCGTTGTTGGCCGCTTCCAGCACTGCAATTGTGACTCTTTCGTGCTATCTATCGCCATCGGAATCATCCCATTGTTATCGACGCCAGTATCCATCTCTCACTCCTTCCTGTCGTGTCTCTACTTTTTTCCTCTGCTTCCCTGCAACAAATACCGTGCCATAATACCATCAAGAACTCTCCGCTTGACAAAGAGAAGACAGACAAAACAAAAATAAAAGAAAAAAAGTTATGCAGAGAGATATATAAATCTAGGAGAGAAAGACATGAGAGAAGATAGAGAAAGAAAGACGGTTATGGTAAGAAGAAAATCGAAAGTTGATTATCTGAGAGATGGATTGAATGCTTGATACGTACATGAATTCTATAATCTCCACCTCTAACTTAAATTAGGAAGAAGAAAAAGAAGAAGAAGATTATACAAAAACAAAATTAGTGAACGTAGGAGAAAAAAGGAAAAGAAACTGAAGGTGAAAAAGGTAAAGAAGGAGAAGAACCGAAGAAGCAGAGAAAGAGATAAAACTGAAAACAAAGAATGGAGAGAATCGTTTCTTTAATTTTGATTTTGAATTCAAATTTTGAAATTTGAAAATTTTAGGTTATGTGTACGTATAAATAGGGGTGTTCATGGTTTGGTTAATCCATAAACCAAACTAGTTATTGGTTAACCAAAAATATAGTATTAGTTTTTACATGTAAAAATATATTTTTACACAAAAATTAATATTTTTACATACAAAAATTCAAATTTTTAAAAAAAAATTAACTGAATTTTTTTAGTCTAATTTTTTTCTTTCTAAATGATATGAGTAACATTTGTAAATAATGAAATCCCTTCTATTGCTTTCGTTCCTTTTTCTTTCTTATCTCTTTTCGGTATTTTCTATAAATAATTTTTTCTAATATAAATAATTTTCTTTCTAAATGATACGAGTAACTTTTTCTTATCTCCTTCTTTCCATCTCTCTCTTTTTCTCTCCCCCTCCTCTTCTTTCTTCCTTCTCTCTCTCTCTTTCTCCCCCTCCCTCTCTTTCTCTTCCTCTCTCGCTCCTCTTTCTCCTATTTCTCTCTCTCCCCCCTCCTCTCTCTCTCATCTTCTCTTCCTTTTCTCTCTCTCTCTCTCTCCTATTTTTCTCTCTCCTCCTCTCTTTCTTTTCTCTCTCTCCCCCTTCTCTCTATCTATCTCTCTCTTTCCTTCTCCCTCTTTCTCCTCCTCCCCTTTATTTCTCTATATCCATCTCTCCCTCTCTCTCCCCTTCCCTCTTTCTCTCTCCCCTCCTCTCTTTTCTCTCTCATTC